>NW_026453529.1:27500-40000 GCF_943734755.1 Anopheles moucheti
CATTTTTCCCAAGTGCGTCGATTTTGGGTCGCCGACACAAGCTCGGGTCAAAAAAATTTTTTTTTCACGGTGACTCAAAACATCAATTTTAGACTCCCCTGAGTATGAAAAGTGAAACGAAAATCATTTTTGAGAAGAAAAAATTTTTGTATGGGAGGGCCCCTGCTAGAACATTTTTCCCAAGTGAGTCGATTTTTGGGTCGCGACACAAGCTCGGGTCAAAAAAAATTTTTTTTTCATGGTGACTCAAAACATCAATTTTAGACTCCCCTGAGTATGAAAAGTGAAACGAAAATCATTTTTGAGAAGAAAAAAATTTGTATGGGAGGGCCCCTGCTAGAACATTTTTCCCAAGTAAATTCGATTTTACCCGGTGAGTCAAAAAATTTTGAAAAAAATATTTTGCCAAAATCGTGTTCATTGCCTATTATAAGGGACCAGGTCAGCTCACACGCATTTTTGGAGACCATATGGAAAGTGCGTCTGGGATTGCGGAAATTAAGTTTAGAGTGTTAAATGATGGTTTCGCAATCCCGAAAGGCTCAAAATCCACCCTAAGGTCCCCTGGGTGAAATGTGGTTTCCAAGGTGTGAGCGCTATCGGTGATAGAGTTGGAATGTGATTTCCAGAGCGCAGGGCGACTGGGCTTAGAGCGAAAATCATAGACAAGGGTAAGTATTGGACTGAACGACTCGAAGCAAACGAAAATCATAGACAAGGGTAATGGACTGAACGACTCCAAGCAAACGAAAACCACACACAAGAGTAATGGACTGAACGAATCGAAGCAAACGAAAACCACACACAAGAGTAATGGACTGAACGAATCGAAGCAAACGAAAATCACATACAAGAGTAATGGACTGAACGAATCGAAGCAAACGAAAAACCACAGACAAGAGTAATGGAGTGAACGAATCGAAGCAAACGAAAACCAAAGACAAGAGTAATAGAGTGAACGAATCGAAGCACACGAAAACCATGAACACAGGGATAACTGAGAACGAACCTACCTATCAGAGCATGTGAAAGCATGGACAAGAGTACTGAAAATCGGACCAAACCTCTAGAAGCACACGAAAATCATGGACAAGAGTACTCAAAAACACGGACCAAACCTATGGAAGCACACGAAAACCATGAACACAGGGATAACTGAGAACGAACCTACCTATCAGAGCATGTGAAAGCATGGACAAGAGTACTGAAAATCGGACCAAACCTCTAGAAGCACACGAAAATCATGGACAAGAGTACTCAAAAACACGGACCAAACCTCTCGAAGCACACGAAAACCATAAACACAGGGATAACTGAGAACGAACCTACCTATCAGAGCATGTGAAAGCATGGACAAGAGTACTGAAAATCGGACCAAACCTCAAGAAGCACACGAAAATCATGGACAAGAGTACTCAAAAACACGGACCAAACCTATCGAAGCTCACGAAAACCATGAACACAGGGATAACTGAGAACGAACCTACCTATCAGAGCATGTGAAAGCATGGACAAGAGTACTGAAAATCGGACCAAACCTCAAGAAGCACACGAAAATCATGGACAAGAGTACTCAAAAACACGGACCAAACCTATCGAAGCTCACGAAAACCATGAACACAGGGATAACTGAAAACGAACCGAACCTCTCGTAGCAAACGAAAAACATGGACAAAATATTCGAAACGAACCGAAGCTCGATGCGAAAAACATGGGAAAGCAAGCCCGTAAGTCGCACTATCAAGCCCATAAGTCGCACTATCAAGCCCATAAGTCGCACTATCAAGCCCGTTAGTCGCACTATCAAGCCCATAGGTCGCACTATCAAGCCCGTTGGTCGCACTATCAAAGCCCGTTAGTCGCACTATCAGGCCCTTAAGTCGCACTATCAGGCCCGTAAGTCGCACCAAAAAGCCCGTAAATTGCCCTATCAAGCCCGTTAGTCGCACTATCAGGCCCATAAGTCGCACCAACAAGCCCGTCAATTACCCTATCAAGCCCATAAGTCGCACCAAAAAGCCCGTAAATTGCCCTATCAAGCCCATAAGTCGCACCAAAAAGCCCGTAATTCGCACCAAAAAGCCCGTAAATTGCCCTATCAAGCCCGTTAGTCGCACTATCAGGCCCGTAAGTCGCACCATCAAGCCCGTAAATTGCCCGATAAAGCCCGTAAATTGCCCGATCAAGAGCCAGCGCTGCATTGTCGGTTAATCCCGTCGATCGCGCCGGCTATTTCTCAGAAGGTTGTACGGACACCATACCCGGTGGCAAGTACCGCGAAGTTTATAACGCAACAGAACGTTCGCCAGTCGGACACAAGAATTGGAAAAGCTCGTTGTAGTGTACAGGAATCGAACCGAACCTCCTAGCGAGAATAGGGTCCCGTGAGCAATCGCGCGGACCTATGTGAAATGGTTTAGAGTGTGATGTGATGTGATACACGGTGGAAGCGGTGCATGGTGACATGCATCACTCAGAGAGATATGGAACCGGTGGTCTTCCAGTTGCTTAAGTGCTTCGGTTGGCTTATGGTTAAAGAGTGTGAATTCGATTCACCCCGGTATCGAACGTGTGTGGGATACTCACGCCGGTACGAGAGAGAATTCTGGTTGATCCTACCAGTAATATACGCTTGTCTCAAAGGTTAAGCCATGCATGTCTAAGTACGAACATCAATGAATGTGAAACCGCATAAGGCTCAGTATAACAGCTATAATTTACAAGATCATAAACCCAATGAGTTAGTTGGATAACTGTGGAAAAGCCAGAGCTAATACATGCAACATGCCGGGACTGGTACCCTCGCCGGGTGCTGGAACTGGTGCACTTATTAGTTAAACCAATCGCCTCCGGGCGGCTTGAGTTGAAGTCTGGATAAGCTCGCAGATCGTATGGTCGCTCGCCGACTGACGACAGATCTTTCAAATGTCTGCCCTATCAACTATTGATGGTAGTGTAGAGGACTACCATGGTTGCGACGGGTAACGGGGAATCAGGGTTCGATTCCGGAGAGGGAGCCTGAGAAATGGCTACCACATCCAAGGAAGGCAGCAGGCGCGTAAATTACCCAATCCCGGCACGGGGAGGTAGTGACGAGAAATAACAATATGGACCTCTCTAACGATGGTCCATAATTGGAATGAGTTGAGTATAAATCCTTCAACAAGGATCAAGTGGAGGGCAAGTCTGGTGCCAGCAGCCGCGGTAATTCCAGCTCCACTAGCGTATATTAAAGTTGTTGCGGTTAAAACGTTCGAAGTTGATTCCCCGTCCAGACTCGCGACCGCCGCGGGCGCCCGGTTACACGCCGGGACCGTCCGTGAGCGAGCTCGCGGCTGCGACTCACAATGGTGTGCCTGGGCGTTTACTCCGTGAACGGGTACCGGTTAACCGGTTCAGTCCGGCCCGGCCCCTCATGGTGCTCAGGGTACTCACGTTTACCTTGAACAAATTAGAGTGCTCACAGCAGGCTAGTACAAAAGCGTCCGGCCCTCCGCGGGTCGGCGTTGGCCGAGAATAATCTTGCATGGAATAATGGAATATGACCTCGGTCTGATTCTTTCGTTGGTTTGTCGTAGACCCAGAGGTAATGATTAACAGAAGTAGTTGGGGGCATTGGTATTACGGCGCGAGAGGTGAAATTCGTAGACCGTCGTAGGACCGACCGAAGCGAAAGCGTTTGCCATGGATGCTTTCATTAATCAAGAACGAAAGTTAGAGGATCGAAGGCGATTAGATACCGCCCTAGTTCTAACCGTAAACGATGCCAATTAGCAATTGGGAGACGCTACCCCTATTCGGTGCTCTCAGTCGCTTCCGGGAAACCAAAATCGGGTTCCGGGGGAAGTATGGTTGCAAAGTTGAAACTTAAAGGAATTGACGGAAGGGCACCACAACGAAGTGGAGCTTGCTGTCGCGATCGAGAGCTCGACCTGAGTGGACGTGAAATCCGCGCTCCTCGGTTTTTCAAAGCAAAAGTGCCGCAATTTGCGCTTGATCGGTGCGAAAGTTTGTAATAAAGTTGGAGGTACCCTCCGGAACCCCCCCTGCGAATCTGGTGGCCCCACGCCCCCCCTTGCGTGTGTTATTGAACGAAACGGTTTTTGTGACATATTGTGCGAAAGAGTGAAGATATCGGAAAAGTGATAGTGACACTTTGTGGGCCTCACCAGGCCACACCTTTTGGTGAAGAAACATTGGCCGAATTGATGGAGTTCGCGGAACGGCAGGTGTTTTTGTGGTGAAATTTCACACCTGTATAACTCCGAACATTGCGGACCGATCCGGCTGGAAGGTGTTTTAAAAGTTGCGCTCCGCAGTAAAGAATAAGTGTTGAAAGTTTCGTGTCAATCGGACGAAAACTCAGTGAGTTATTAGCGAACAAAGAAAACCACGTGCTCGTCGAAAATGGCGGCGTGTGTGTGAAAAAGAGCGAGGAAAAAAACTTCCGGACGAATCACCCCCCTGCTGGAGCGCTAGCGCTCCCGGAGGGGCACTCCCGGACGAAATTTCACCGCTCTTTACGTGTGTGTGAGATTTGTGTGTGTGTGACATTTTCGGCCCAATACCATCGTGTGGGGTGTCTAACGACGCGTCTCGGAAAGAGGAGTGGGGGAAACGCGGTTTCCCCCCCCTAGCACCACCCACCCGCCACCCAGCCCCGGAAAACCCCCGCGAAAAGTGGTTTTCCGCGTTTTTCCCGGCCAAGGAGCGGAGGTAGAGCTCCCGGGTGTTCAGAGAAAAGTTTCGGCGGGAAAAACTACATCTAATTCCATCGCCGGAAAAGCGATTTTTCCGACATCCGGGGAGATACGGCCGGAAAAGTGTTTTTCGTCAGTGGACAATTTTCGGCCTGATACCGGCGTGTGGGGTGTCAATCGACGCGGATTGACGAGGGGAGTCGGGATAACACCCTCCCATCACGATACTACCCACCCCCACCCACCTAGAGCGGAAAAACCACCTACCGAAGTGGTTTTTGGCGATTTTCCCGGCCAAGGAGTCGGGCTAGAGCTTCCGGGTGTTCGGACAAAAGTTTCGGCGGGAAAAACTACATCTAACTCCATCGCCGGAAAAGTGATTTTCGCAACATCCAGAGAGATACGGGCGGAAAAGCGTTTTTCCGAAGAAGAAAATTTTCGCCCTGATACCGTCGTGCGGGGTATCAAACGACGAGTTTTCAAGAGGGGAGTCGGGAAAATACCCCCCCACCACCATACCACCCACCCCCACCCCCCTAGAGCGGAAAAACCACCCAGGAAGCGGTTTTTCGCGATTTTTCCGAGGAAAACTTCATCGCCACCCAGGCAAGTGGGGTATCAGAAGAAGCGGCTCGGCGGGACGAGTCCATCGCGCACCCCCCCGTTCTTCTACCATCTTCCCTCACCTCGCCCGGGCGGAAAAACCTCGCCGTCGATCCTCGTGGCAGTCCGCTGCTGGCGTCCCTCCTCGAGGGGGAGTAAAACCAGTTTAAAGCGCGGACTCTTCCTTCCTTCTGGCGATGATGTCCGCCAGTCGGAATTTACGATCACGGTCGGGATCGACCGATAGCCGAGCACCGGTGGGCTCGAAACCGGTAGTGATGCTCAGCAGAGTGCCGGAAGGGCAGACCGCAGCCACGAGCGGTGTTGCTCGCACGAGTGGCGTTGGCACGGCCACGGCTGCGAAAGGAGCCACGATGGAGAGGCTCATCGAGCGTCTGGAGGACGAGCTATCCCTCCTCCGTGTTCAGCTGACGGAGCAAGCTGAGCAATACCGGAAAGACCTCGCGGCGATGCAGGAGTGCCATCGCCAGGAGGTGCTCCATCTGCGAGAGGAGAACCGTAAGGAGCGGGAGATGGTCTCTGGGCTCCTTACGCAACTGGTTGTTGCGCAGTCGCAGCAGCAACAGCAGCAGCAGCAGCAGCAGCAGCTGGCACAACAGCGAGAGGGTGCGGTGACGGCTACGGTGGTGCCGTCTCCGGACCAGGAAGGCGGCTCCTGGGCCGAGGTGGTGCGCCGTAAGTCGGCACGCCAGCAGCCGGCTCAGCAGCATCAGCAGCAGTGGCCGCAGCTCCCGCAACGGCAGCAGCCGCAGCGGCAACAGCAGCAACGTCCGCAGCAACATCAGAGCGGACAGCGTTCGGCTGGGCAGCCCCAGCAACAACAACAACAGTGGCATTTGCAGGGCCAGTTGCTGCGAAAGCAGAGTAAGCAGCAGCCACGCACGATGCCAGCTGCAGTGAAGAAGTCGCGGAAGCGGCCCGACACCATCGAGGTGATGCCAGCGGAGGGCGTCAGCTACCTCGACATGTATAGGGCGATTCGTACGAGCTCGCATCTCGACGGCATGCAGGAGAAGATCGGCGTCGGCAAGCGAACGCCGAAAGACACCTTGCGGCTGCCGCTGAGCCGTGATGCCGACAGCGCCGAGCTGTGCCAGCGTATCCGGCAAGCCATCGGAGACAAGGGTGCGGCGTCCGTGCGTACGGAGATGTCGATGGTGCTCATAACAAACATCGACTCCTTGGCGAGCGAGGACCAGCTGCGTCGGGCGGTGTTGACGGCTCTCGGCAAGGAGCATTCCGAGGCCACCTTCGACATGTGGGAGCGGCGAGACGGCACGAAGCGTGCTCGCGTTCGTCTGCCCCGGTCGGATGCGGAGCATCTGGCTGGGAAGCGCCTGCTCCTAGGACACACCTCCTGTTGGGTGTGGGAGGTCCCGAAAGCGTCGCTGGAGGAGAAGCGGTGCTTCCGATGTTTGGAGCGCGGCCACTTCGCCGGGCAGTGCTCGGGAGAGGACCGCAGCAAAGCGTGTATCCGGTGTGGCGCGGAAGGCCACAAGGCAGCGAGCTGCACTGGCGAGGCTCGCTGTTTGAAGTGTGGCGGCCCGCACTCGATTGCCGCAGCTTCGTGCAAAGCTGCAGCCACACGATGATGATAGAAGTGCTCCAGATAAATATCGGTAAGAGCAGGAGCGCTCAGGATCTTGCGCTCCAGCGGATGAGGGAGGAGGGAGCAGACGTGATGCTCATCACGGAGCTCTATGCTGTGCCGGCCAACAATGGGAACTGGGCATCCGACGACGCACTGAAGGCCGCGATCGTCACCAGTGGCCAACGGTTTCCCATACAGCGGGTGAGGAGCGTGCAGCATCCGGGCATCGTAGCTGCCGAGGTGGCGGGCATCGTTGTCATCTGCTGCTATATTCCGCCATCGATCGGCCTCCCGGAGTTCGAGCAGCAGATGGACCGGCTGGAGGTACTTGCGCGAGGCCACCCTTGCGTGCTGATAGCTGGTGACTTCAACGCGTGGCATGGGGCCTGGGGGAGCGAGCGGGCCAACCTTAAGGGTGAGGCGCTCCTTCAGACGGTTACCAGCCTAGGATTGGAGGTCCTCAACCGCGGCACGGAGCCGACATTCCTGGGGAACGGTGTGGCTCGGCCCAGCAGAGTGGACGTCGCCTTCGCGAGTCCAACGCTCTGCCGATCGGATGGAGCAGCGGAGGACATCAGCTCCTGGCGGACGCTAGACCGCTACTCCTATAGCGACCACCGCTATATTCGGTTTGCGGTCGGGCAACAGCATCGTACAGGTCAGCGGCCCGGACGGGGCATTCATCAGCAGGAAGGTGTCGAAGTACGGGAGGCGGGTACTCGCTGGCGAACTCGCCAGTTTTGCCCCCGTACTTTCGAGCTGGCACTTGAGGCGACCCGTTTTGCCGATCGGGTGACCGATGCGGCAAGCCTGGGGATGGTGCTTACGGAGGCCTGCGACGCTACCATGGCGAGGATTGGGCAGTCGCAGCAGCAGAGGAGGAACTGCAACACATATTGGTGGACTCCGGATATCGAGGAGCTGACCGAGCGCTGCCGGTTGGCTCGGGAGCGACAGTTATTGGCCCTCGACGAGACGTCCGCCGAACTGGCTTCAGAGGAACATCAGGAGGCGCGTGCTGCCTTAAGGGTGGCAATTAAGGCCAGCAAGCAGCGCCAGTTCGATGAGTGGCTGCAGGCCCTGGCTGCAGATGAGACGGGACAGTGGTTCCGGCAAGTGCTTCTTCGGTTTCGGGGCAGCTGGACGGCGCGTGAACGCGATCCCGCGGTGTTGCAGCGGATCGTCGAGGAGCTGTTTCCGGAGCATCCCCCGGTCGAGTGGCCGGACGTCACGCCTTCGGAAGGGGACACTCCGGTCCGTCCGATCAGCTGCGCGGAGCTCCAGGCGATAGCGAGCGAGCTGCATCCGCGGAAGGCGCCTGGCCTCGATGGAGTACCGAACGCTGCGGTAACGGCTGCCATCCGGAAGTATCCGGAGCCATTCGCTGGTGTCTACCAGCGCTGCTTGGACACCGGCGAAATACCACGCGAATGGAAAAGGCAGAAGCTGGTGCTGTTGCCTAAGCCGGGTAAGCCGCCGGGCGAAGCCTCGTCCTGCCGCCCGATCTGCTTGATCGACAATCCGGCGAAGGTCTTCGAGAGGACTACGCTGGACAGACTCAACGAGCACCTGGAGGATCCGGAGGCACCTCGGCTGGCCGAGAACCAGTTCGGTTTCCGGAAGCAGCGGAGCACCCTGCAGGCGATCCAGCTGGTGGTGGAAGCAGGCGAGCGCGCGATGTCCTACGGACGGACTAACAACCGGGATAAGCGCTGTCTGCTGGTTGTGGCGTTGGACGTCAGAAACGCCTTTAACACCGCCAGCTGGCAGGCGATAGCGATGGCCCTGCGTGAGAAGGAGGTTCCAGCGCAGCTGCAACTCCTGCTCCGCGACTATTTCACCGACAGGGAGCTGGTGTACGACACCCACGACGGCCCGGTGTCACGTCGGGTGACGGCAGGCGTTCCACAGGGGTCAATCCTTGGCCCGACTCTGTGGAACGTTATGTACGACGGCGTTCTGCGGATCCAGCTCCCTGAAGGGGCCACCATCGTCGGCTTTGCCGATGACATCGCCATCCTGGCCGAGGGCTGCACACCCGAGGAGTCGGCGACGGTCGCGGAGGCTGCGATCGACGCGGTGATGGGGTGGCTCGAGGCTCGTCACCTTAGTCTCGCCCCCCACAAAACCGAGGTGGTTCTGATATCGAGTCTGCGTCGAGGACGTTTGGAAATTCCTGTGCGCGTCGGCGAAGTGGTCTGCACGTCAAAGCGATCGATACGCTACCTGGGGGTACAACTCCACGAGAAACTCTCGTGGAAACCGCACGTGGAAGCGGCCGCGGACAAGGCCCTCGGTGCGGTGGCGGTGGTTACCTCGGTGATGAGGAACCACAGCGGCCCCCAGGTGGCCAAGCGGCGGTTGCTGGCAGGAGTCGCTGAGTCGGTGATCCGGTACGCCTCGCCCATCTGGGCTAAGGCGACAGACATGCAGTGGTGCCGAAGACGACTGGCCCAGGTCCAGAAGCCACTGGCACGTGGGGTATCGAGTTCGTTCCGCTCGGTGTCCTACGAGGTGTCAGTGGTGATGGCTGGTTTGGTGCCGTACTGGCTGGTCGTCAACGAGGACGCAAGGTGCCATAGCAGGCTGCTGGTCGAGCCTGGCGCCAGCAGGAAGGAGGTACGAGCGGCGGAGCGAGCAGCCACGATGCTGCAATGGCAGGACGCCTGGGACCGTGCGGCGGCAACACCATCGGCCAGCCGCTACTTGACGTGGGCGCACGGGATGATTCCCGACCTGCACCGGTGGACGGGACGAAAGCACGGGAAGGTGGACTTCCACCTTTCGCAGGTGCTCTCCGGACACGGATTCTTCCGGGAGTACCTGCACGTCTGCGGCTTCGCTTCGTCTCCGGAGTGTCCACGGTGCGTGGGGTCGGTCGAGTCGGTGGCCCACGTCTTGTTCGAGTGTCCCGTGTTTGAGGAAATCCGACGTGAGCTGCTGGGCTGGGGGACACCCGAGTCGGTCCAGCTTAACAACATCGCAGAGAAGCTGCTGGAGAGTGCGGAGTGGTGGGACCGCATTCAGAAAGCAGCAAAGACCATCACCACAGTGCTTCAACAGCTGTGGCGCGATGAGGAAGCGCTCACCAATGGTCGAACGGAAGCGGCTTTCGCCGAGGACGAGGAAGTGGTCCTCGAAAGTGTGGCCGCACTCTTCGGTGAGGAGATGGACGACGTCATCATCGAAGACATCACGCGGCGCGTGAACGAGTCGCGAGCAGCGCGTCAGCGATCTGCCCGCAACCGACGGCTTCGCGGCAGAGCGGAGGATCGGGCGCGAGTGCGACTGGCTGCGGACGTCGCAGCAGCACTGGCCGCCCGAGATGACGAGATACTGCGGACGGCAGTAGAGGCGGAGCGAGCGGGCCTAGCTCCTCCTCCCATACCTAGGCGTAGTAGAGGGGGACCACCTTCCCCTGAAACGGTTAGAATTCGCCATGAGCGGCGTCTATTCATGCAGCGCGCATGGCGAGCTCGGGTCCAGGCTGAGGGACCCTCGACGACGCGCCGCCGTCGGACCGCGCCTACGGAGGCGGACCTGATAAGGTCTCGGCGGAACAGACGCGAAAACGAAAGGCGCCGTCGTGCTTTGGCTGCAGGCCGACGATGGACACCCGCGGAGGAGGCTGCCGCCAGTGAGGCGGAATGGTCAGATCGATAGATGTCGGGTTGACTTCTTGAGATCTCCGAGAGGGGAAAGAATGAGTGAGTCACGCGGACTAAGCAAGCGTACGCCTTTAATATGCGGTTAAGATACGATTCAATTTAATAAAGAAATAGGGAAGAGACATCCGAAAGGGTTCGTAATGACGCATGACAAATCCCTGGCGGGCGACGTCGTGCGTCAAGAGCGTGGGTTTATGCTATTGTTTGTTAGAACATAATGTTTATGAACAATAAAACCTGCAATTGTTTAAAAAAAAACGAAGTGGAGCTTGCGGCTTAATTTGACTCAACACGGGAAAATTTACCAGGTCCGAACTTATCGAGGTAAGACAGATTGAGAGCTCTTTCTCAAATTTAAGGGTAGTGGTGCATGGCCGTTCTTAGTTCGTGGAATGATTTGTCTGGTTAATTCCGATAACGAACGCGACTCAAACAAGCTAACTAGAACGCTGTCAGCAGTGCACCTCCGGGCGCACCTGACGTCAAGGCCGGCGGCCCCTTCACGGGCGGTCGTCGGCCACGTTTGCCCTGCTTAGCGGGACAACTTGTGTTTAGCAAGGTGAGAATGAGCGATAACAGGTCCGTGATGCCCTTAGATGTTCTGGGCTGCACGCGTGCTACAATGTGAGCAGCAGCGTGTTCTCGCCAATTGGCGCCCCCATTCCGAGAGGAACGGGAAATCACCCAAATGCTCATTTAGTTGGGATTGGGGACTGCAACGGTCCCCATGAACCTGGAATTTCTAGTAAGTGCTAGTCATTAGCTAGCGCTGATTACGTCCCTGCCCTTTGTACACACCGCCCGTCGCTACTACCGATGGATTATTTAGTGAGGTCTCTGGAGGCACACCTTCCGCGGTTCCTTCGTGAGCTGCAGCTGGCATGGCCGAAGTTGACCGAACTTGATGATTTAGAGGAAGTAAAAGTCGTAACAAGGTTTCCGTAGGTGAACCTGCGGAAGGATCATTACCGATCAATACATATATGTTGTTGTGTGAGTTGGTTAGAGAGATAGAGAAACACGGTATCAGCAGAACAAACTGCTATGTTACCTTTTGGGGGCCGCGCACGCCAATTAGACCCGCGAGAGAGGTGTGTCTATACTACGATATTGAGCGTGCGCGACCGTAGGCCAGTGGCCTTCGTACCTGTGCGCACACTCCCAATGGCAGCCATCGAACGCGTAAAGTGTGTGACACATGGGCGAAGGTAAAGACCCACTAGAACATATTTAAACACTGGCCTCGAGCGAGAGAGAACCTAATCAAGAGAACGAAAGTTGTGCAAGATCGCGCCGATGCCGCCCACATCGCGCGTCGATCAATGGGAAGGAAGACCAATGGTCATCCTTGTCCACCCTGGACGGCTTCGAAGGAACCGAGAGGTGCACGGTTACGCTGTCCGGGGAACTTAAGTTGTGAGAGATGCACCTAGCGCATAACGAAAACATAGGAGACAGTTGAACATACCAAAACCCTAGGCAGGGGATCACTCGGCTCATGGATCGATGAAGACCGCAGCTAAATGCGCGTCAGAATGTGAACTGCAGGACACATGAACACCGACACGTTGAACGCATATGGCGCATCGGACGTTTAAACCCGACCGATGCACACATTCTTGAGTGCCTACCAATTCTTGTTACACACTATTCCATAACTACAGGACGCCCGCGTACCAGCGGCACGCCTGGGCGAGCAGCACGCCCGGGAGTGTGTCGCAGGCTTGAACACACGCGTTTGGCGCACTGTGCATCATGGCGTGCTCGGACCCCTTCCGCGGGGGACCTTGGGCGCTGAAATGGTAAGGCGGTACAGTTGGCCCAGTGGGTGCGTGTCGTGTCGCACGGTTCGAACTTCGGCTATAAGACAACCTGGGAGCACCGGAAGCCCTTGAACACCTGGCTTGCCGTCTGTTG
>NW_026453529.1:45000-55000 GCF_943734755.1 Anopheles moucheti
GCAATTGGGCCCTAGAGTATGAAAAGTGAAACCACGGATCGATATGAGAAATAAAAATTTTTGTATGAAAAAGTCACTACTCGGGTACCTCCATACAAAAGTACCAAGTTCGGGTCGAGTGGTCGATGGACGTCGAAGGCGAAAATTTTTCATCATCGAAAATTTTTTCCAAAGTTGAAGCAAATGGGCCCTAGAGTATGAAAAGTGAAACCACGGATCGATTTGAGAAATAAAAATTTTTGTATGAGAAAGTCACCACTTGGGTACCTCCATACAAAAGTACCAAGTTCGGGTCGAGTGGTCGATGGACGTCGAAGGTGAAAATTTTTCATCATCGAAAATTTTTTCCAAAGTTGAAGCAAATGGGCCCTAGAGTATGAAAAGTGAAACCACGGATCGATTTGAGAAATTAAAATTTTTTGTATGGGAGGGCCCCTGCTAGAACATTTTTCCCAAGTGCGACCATTTTACCCAGTGAGTCAAAAAAAAATTTTTTTCACGGTGACTCAAAACTTCAATATTAGACTTCCCTGAGTATGAAAAGTGAAACGAAAATCATTTTTGAAAAGAAAAAAATTTTGTATGGGAGGGCCCCTGCTAGAACATTTTTACCAAGTGCGACCATTTTACCCGGTGAGTCAAAAAAAAATTTTTGTATGGGAGGGCCCCTGCTAGAACATTTTTCCCAAGTGCGTCGATTTTGGGTCGCCGACACAAGCTCGGGTCAAAAAAATTTTTTTTTCACGGTGACTCAAAACATCAATTTTAGACTCCCCTGAGTATGAAAAGTGAAACGAAAATCATTTTTGAGAAGAAAAAATTTTTGTATGGGAGGGCCCCTGCTAGAACATTTTTCCCAAGTGCGTCGATTTTGGGTCGCCGACACAAGCTCGGGTCAAAAAAATTTTTTTTTCACGGTGACTCAAAACATCAATTTTAGACTCCCCTGAGTATGAAAAGTGAAACGAAAATCATTTTTGAGAAGAAAAAATTTTTGTATGGGAGGGCCCCTGCTAGAACATATTTCCCAAGTGCGTCGATTTTGGGTCGCCGACACAAGCTCGGGTCAAAAAAATTTTTTTTTCTCGGTGACTCAAAACATCAATTTTAGACTCCCCTGAGTATGAAAAGTGAAACGAAAATCATTTTTGAGAAGAAAAAATTTTTGTATGGGAGGGCCCCTGCTAGAACATATTTCCCAAGTGCGTCGATTTTGGGTCGCCGACACAAGCTCGGGTCAAAAAATTTTTTTTTTCTCGGTGACTCAAAACATCAATTTTAGACTCCCCTGAGTATGAAAAGTGAAACGAAAATCATTTTTGAGAAGAAAAAATTTTTGTATGGGAGGGCCCCTGCTAGAACATTTTTCCCAAGTGCGTCGATTTTGGGTCGCCGACACAAGCTCGGGTCAAAAAAATTTTTTTTTCACGGTGACTCAAAACATCAATTTTAGACTCCCCTGAGTATGAAAAGTGAAACGAAAATCATTTTTGAGAAGAAAAAATTTTTGTATGGGAGGGCCCCTGCTAGAACATTTTTCCCAAGTGCGTCGATTTTGGGTCGCCGACACAAGCTCGGGTCAAAAAAATTTTTTTTTCACGGAGACTCAAAACATCAATTTTAGACTCCCCTGAGTATGAAAAGTGAAACGAAAATCATTTTTGAGAAGAAAAAATTTTTGTATGGGAGGGCCCCTGCTAGAACATTTTTCCCAAGTGCGTCGATTTTGGGTCGCCGACACAAGCTCGGGTCAAAAAAATTTTTTTTTCACGGTGACTCAAAACATCAATTTTAGACTCCCCTGAGTATGAAAAGTGAAACGAAAATCATTTTTGAGAAGAAAAAATTTTTGTATGGGAGGGCCCCTGCTAGAACATATTTCCCAAGTGCGTCGATTTTGGGTCGCCGACACAAGCTCGGGTCAAAAAAATTTTTTTTTCTCGGTGACTCAAAACATCAATTTTAGACTCCCCTGAGTATGAAAAGTGAAACGAAAATCATTTTTGAGGAGAAAAAATTTTTGTATGGGAGGGCCCCTGCTAGAACATATTTCCCAAGTGCGTCGATTTTGGGTCGCCGACACAAGCTCGGGTCAAAAAAATTTTTTTTTCACGGTGACTCAAAACATCAATTTTAGACTCCCCTGAGTATGAAAAGTAAAACGAAAATCATTTTTGAGAAGAAAAAATTTTTGTATGGGAGGGCCCCTGCTAGAACATTTTTCCCAAGTGCGTCGATTTTGGGTCGCCGACACAAGCTCGGGTCAAAAAAATTTTTTTTTCACGGTGACTCAAAACATCAATTTTAGACTCCCCTGAGTATGAAAAGTGAAACGAAAATCATTTTTGAGAAGAAAAAATTTTTGTATGGGAGGGCCCCTGCTAGAACATTTTTCCCAAGTGCGTCGATTTTGGGTCGCCGACACAAGCTCGGGTCAAAAAAATTTTTTTTTCACGGTGACTCAAAACATCAATTTTAGACTCCCCTGAGTATGAAAAGTGAAACGAAAATCATTTTTGAGAAGAAAAAATTTTTGTATGGGAGGGCCCCTGCTAGAACATTTTTCCCAAGTGCGTCGATTTTGGGTCGCCGACACAAGCTCGGGTCAAAAAAATTTTTTTTTCACGGTGACTCAAAACATCAATTTTAGACTCCCCTGAGTATGAAAAGTGAAACGAAAATCATTTTTGAGAAGAAAAAATTTTTGTATGGGAGGGCCCCTGCTAGAACATTTTTCCCAAGTGCGTCGATTTTGGGTCGCCGACACAAGCTCGGGTCAAAAAAATTTTTTTTTCACGGTGACTCAAAACATCAATTTTAGACTCCCCTGAGTATGAAAAGTGAAACGAAAATCATTTTTGAGAAGAAAAAATTTTTGTATGGGAGGGCCCCTGCTAGAACATTTTTCCCAAGTGCGTCGATTTTGGGTCGCCGACACAAGCTCGGGTCAAAAAAATTTTTTTTTCACGGTGACTCAAAACATCAATTTTAGACTCCCCTGAGTATGAAAAGTGAAACGAAAATCATTTTTGAGAAGAAAAAATTTTTGTATGGGAGGGCCCCTGCTAGAACATTTTTCCCAAGTGCGTCGATTTTGGGTCGCCGACACAAGCTCGGGTCAAAAAAATTTTTTTTTCACGGTGACTCAAAACATCAATTTTAGACTCCCCTGAGTATGAAAAGTGAAACGAAAATCATTTTTGAGAAGAAAAAATTTTTGTATGGGAGGGCCCCTGCTAGAACATATTTCCCAAGTGCGTCGATTTTGGGTCGCCGACACAAGCTCGGGTCAAAAAAATTTTTTTTTCACGGTGACTCAAAACATCAATTTTAGACTCCCCTGAGTATGAAAAGTGAAACGAAAATCATTTTTGAGAAGAAAAAATTTTTGTATGGGAGGGCCCCTGCTAGAACATATTTCCCAAGTGCGTCGATTTTGGGTCGCCGACACAAGCTCGGGTCAAAAAAATTTTTTTTTCACGGTGACTCAAAACATCAATTTTAGACTCCCCTGAGTATGAAAAGTGAAACGAAAATCATTTTTGAGAAGAAAAAATTTTTGTATGGGAGGGCCCCTGCTAGAACATTTTTCCCAAGTGCGTCGATTTTGGGTCGCCGACACAAGCTCGGGTCAAAAAAATTTTTTTTTCACGGTGACTCAAAACATCAATTTTAGACTCCCCTGAGTATGAAAAGTGAAACGAAAATCATTTTTGAGAAGAAAAAATTTTTGTATGGGAGGGCCCCTGCTAGAACATTTTTCCCAAGTGCGTCGATTTTGGGTGGCCGACACAAGCTCGGGTCAAAAAAATTTTTTTTTCACGGTGACTCAAAAGATCAATTTTAGACTCCCCTGAGTATGAAAAGTGAAACGAAAATCATTTTTGAGAAGAAAAAATTTTTGTATGGGAGGGCCCCTGCTAGAACATATTTCCCAAGTGCGTCGATTTTGGGTCGCCGACACAAGCTCGGGTCAAAAAAATTTTTTTTTCACGGTGACTCAAAACATCAATTTTAGACTCCCCTGAGTATGAAAAGTGAAACGAAAATCATTTTTGAGAAGAAAAAATTTTTGTATGGGAGGGCCCCTGCTAGAACATTTTTCCCAAGTGCGTCGATTTTGGGTCGCCGACACAAGCTCGGGTCAAAAAAATTTTTTTTTCTCGGTGACTCAAAACATCAATTTTAGACTCCCCTGAGTATGAAAAGTGAAACGAAAATCATTTTTGAGAAGAAAAAATTTTTGTATGGGAGGGCCCCTGCTAGAACATATTTCCCAAGTGCGTCGATTTTGGGTCGCCGACACAAGCTCGGGTCAAAAAAATTTTTTTTTCTCGGTGACTCAAAACATCAATTTTAGACTCCCCTGAGTATGAAAAGTGAAACGAAAATCATTTTTGAGAAGAAAAAATTTTTGTATGGGAGGGCCCCTGCTAGAACATATTTCCCAAGTGCGTCGATTTTGGGTCGCCGACACAAGCTCGGGTCAAAAAATTTTTTTTTTCTCGGTGACTCAAAACATCAATTTTAGACTCCCCTGAGTATGAAAAGTGAAACGAAAATCATTTTTGAGAAGAAAAAATTTTTGTATGGGAGGGCCCCTGCTAGAACATTTTTCCCAAGTGCGTCGATTTTGGGTCGCCGACACAAGCTCGGGTCAAAAAAATTTTTTTTTCACGGTGACTCAAAACATCAATTTTAGACTCCCCTGAGTATGAAAAGTGAAACGAAAATCATTTTTGAGAAGAAAAAATTTTTGTATGGGAGGGCCCCTGCTAGAACATTTTTCCCAAGTGCGTCGATTTTGGGTCGCCGACACAAGCTCGGGTCAAAAAAATTTTTTTTTCACGGTGACTCAAAACATCAATTTTAGACTCCCCTGAGTATGAAAAGTGAAACGAAAATCATTTTTGAGAAGAAAAAATTTTTGTATGGGAGGGCCCCTGCTAGAACATTTTTCCCAAGTGCGTCGATTTTGGGTCGCCGACACAAGCTCGGGTCAAAAAAATTTTTTTTTCACGGTGACTCAAAACATCAATTTTAGACTCCCCTGAGTATGAAAAGTGAAACGAAAATCATTTTTGAGAAGAAAAAATTTTTGTATGGGAGGGCCCCTGCTAGAACATTTTTCCCAAGTGCGTCGATTTTGGGTCGCCGACACAAGCTCGGGTCAAAAAAATTTTTTTTTCACGGTGACTCAAAACATCAATTTTAGACTCCCCTGAGTATGAAAAGTGAAACGAAAATCATTTTTGAGAAGAAAAAATTTTTGTATGGGAGGGCCCCTGCTAGAACATATTTCCCAAGTGCGTCGATTTTGGGTCGCCGACACAAGCTCGGGTCAAAAAAATTTTTTTTTCACGGTGACTCAAAACATCAATTTTAGACTCCCCTGAGTATGAAAAGTGAAACGAAAATCATTTTTGAGAAGAAAAAATTTTTGTATGGGAGGGCCCCTGCTAGAACATATTTCCCAAGTGCGTCGATTTTGGGTCGCCGACACAAGCTCGGGTCAAAAAAATTTTTTTTTCACGGTGACTCAAAACATCAATTTTAGACTCCCCTGAGTATGAAAAGTGAAACGAAAATCATTTTTGAGAAGAAAAAATTTTTGTATGGGAGGGCCCCTGCTAGAACATTTTTCCCAAGTGCGTCGATTTTTGGGTCGCCGACACAAGCTCGGGTCAAAAAAATTTTTTTTTCACGGTGACTCAAAACATCAATTTTAGACTCCCCTGAGTATGAAAAGTGAAACGAAAATCATTTTTGAGAAGAAAAAATTTTTGTATGGGAGGGCCCCTGCTAGAACATATTTCCCAAGTGCGTCGATTTTGGGTCGCCGACACAAGCTCGGGTCAAAAAAATTTTTTTTTCACGGTGACTCAAAACATCAATTTTAGACTCCCCTGAGTATGAAAAGTGAAACGAAAATCATTTTTGAGAAGAAAAAATTTTTGTATGGGAGGGCCCCTGCTAGAACATTTTTCCCAAGTGCGTCGATTTTGGGTCGCCGACACAAGCTCGGGTCAAAAAAATTTTTTTTTCACGGTGACTCAAAACATCAATTTTAGACTCCCCTGAGTATGAAAAGTGAAACGAAAATCATTTTTGAGAAGAAAAAATTTTTGTATGGGAGGGCCCCTGCTAGAACATTTTTCCCAAGTGCGTCGATTTTGGGTCGCCGACACAAGCTCGGGTCAAAAAAATTTTTTTTTCTCGGTGACTCAAAACATCAATTTTAGACTCCCCTGAGTATGAAAAGTGAAACGAAAATCATTTTTGAGAAGAAAAAATTTTTGTATGGGAGGGCCCCTGCTAGAACATATTTCCCAAGTGCGTCGATTTTGGGTCGCCGACACAAGCTCGGGTCAAAAAAATTTTTTTTTCTCGGTGACTCAAAACATCAATTTTAGACTCCCCTGAGTATGAAAAGTGAAACGAAAATCATTTTTGAGAAGAAAAAATTTTTGTATGGGAGGGCCCCTGCTAGAACATATTTCCCAAGTGCGTCGATTTTGGGTCGCCGACACAAGCTCGGGTCAAAAAATTTTTTTTTTCTCGGTGACTCAAAACATCAATTTTAGACTCCCCTGAGTATGAAAAGTGAAACGAAAATCATTTTTGAGAAGAAAAAATTTTTGTATGGGAGGGCCCCTGCTAGAACATATTTCCCAAGTGCGTCGATTTTGGGTCGCCGACACAAGCTCGGGTCAAAAAAATTTTTTTTTCACGGTGACTCAAAACATCAATTTTAGACTCCCCTGAGTATGAAAAGTGAAACGAAAATCATTTTTGAGAAGAAAAAATTTTTGTATGGGAGGGCCCCTGCTAGAACATATTTCCCAAGTGCGTCGATTTTGGGTCGCCGACACAAGCTCGGGTCAAAAAAATTTTTTTTTCACGGTGACTCAAAACATCAATTTTAGACTCCCCTGAGTATGAAAAGTGAAACGAAAATCATTTTTGAGAAGAAAAAATTTTTGTATGGGAGGGCCCCTGCTAGAACATATTTCCCAAGTGCGTCGATTTTGGGTCGCCGACACAAGCTCGGGTCAAAAAAATTTTTTTTTCACGGTGACTCAAAACATCAATTTTAGACTCCCCTGAGTATGAAAAGTGAAACGAAAATCATTTTTGAGAAGAAAAAATTTTTGTATGGGAGGGCCCCTGCTAGAACATTTTTCCCAAGTGCGTCGATTTTGGGTCGCCGACACAAGCTCGGGTCAAAAAAATTTTTTTTTCACGGTGACTCAAAACATCAATTTTAGACTCCCCTGAGTATGAAAAGTGAAACGAAAATCATTTTTGAGAAGAAAAAATTTTTGTATGGGAGGGCCCCTGCTAGAACATTTTTCCCAAGTGCGTCGATTTTGGGTCGCCGACACAAGCTCGGGTCAAAAAAATTTTTTTTTCACGGTGACTCAAAACATCAATTTTAGACTCCCCTGAGTATGAAAAGTGAAACGAAAATCATTTTTGAGAAGAAAAAATTTTTGTATGGGAGGGCCCCTGCTAGAACATTTTTCCCAAGTGCGTCGATTTTGGGTCGCCGACACAAGCTCGGGTCAAAAAAATTTTTTTTTCACGGTGACTCAAAACATCAATTTTAGACTCCCCTGAGTATGAAAAGTGAAACGAAAATCATTTTTGAGAAGAAAAAATTTTTGTATGGGAGGGCCCCTGCTAGAACATATTTCCCAAGTGCGTCGATTTTGGGTCGCCGACACAAGCTCGGGTCAAAAAAATTTTTTTTTCACGGTGACTCAAAACATCAATTTTAGACTCCCCTGAGTATGAAAAGTGAAACGTAAATCATTTTTGAGAAGAAAAAATTTTTGTATGGGAGGGCCCCTGCTAGAACATATTTCCCAAGTGCGTCGATTTTGGGTCGCCGACACAAGCTCGGGTCAAAAAAATTTTTTTTTCACGGTGACTCAAAACATCAATTTTAGACTCCCCTGAGTATGAAAAGTGAAACGAAAATCATTTTTGAGAAGAAAAAATTTTTGTATGGGAGGGCCCCTGCTAGAACATTTTTCCCAAGTGCGTCGATTTTTGGGTCGCCGACACAAGCTCGGGTCAAAAAAATTTTTTTTTCTCGGTGACTCAAAACATCAATTTTAGACTCCCCTGAGTATGAAAAGTGAAACGAAAATCATTTTTGAGAAGAAAAAATTTTTGTATGGGAGGGCCCCTGCTAGAACATATTTCCCAAGTGCGTCGATTTTGGGTCGCCGACACAAGCTCGGGTCAAAAAAATTTTTTTTTCACGGTGACTCAAAACATCAATTTTAGACTCCCCTGAGTATGAAAAGTGAAACGAAAATCATTTTTGAGAAGAAAAAATTTTTGTATGGGAGGGCCCCTGCTAGAACATTTTTCCCAAGTGCGTCGATTTTGGGTCGCCGACACAAGCTCGGGTCAAAAAAATTTTTTTTTCACGGTGACTCAAAACATCAATTTTAGACTCCCCTGAGTATGAAAAGTGAAACGAAAATCATTTTTGAGAAGAAAAAAATTTGTATGGGAGGGCCCCTGCTAGAACATTTTTCCCAAGTAAATTCAATTTTACCCGGTGAGTCAAAAAATTTTGAAAAAAATATTTTGCCAAAATCGTGTTCATTGCCTATTATAAGGGACCAGGTCAGCTCACACGCATTTTTGGAGACCATATGGAAAGTGCGTCTGGGATTGCGGAAATTAAGTTTAGAGTGTTAAATGATGGTTTCGCAATCCCGAAAGGCTCAAAATCCACCCTAAGGTTCCCCGGGTGAAATGTGGTTTCCAAGGTGTGAGCACTATCGGTGATAGAGTTGGAATGTGATTTCCAGAGCGCAGGGCGACTGGGCTAGAGCGAAAATCATAGACAAAGGTAAGTATTGGACTGAACGACTCGAAGCAAACGAAAATCATAGACAAGGGTAATGGACTGAACGACTCGAAGCAAACGAAAATCACATACAAGAGTAATGGACTGAACGAATCGAAGCAAACGAAAACCGCAAACAAGGGTAATGGACTGAACGAATCGAAGCAAACGAAAATCACATACAAGAGTAATGGACTGAACGAATCGAAGCAAACGAAAACCGCAAACAAGGGTAATGGACTGAACGAATCGAAGCAAACGAAAACCACAGACAAGAGTAATGGAGTGAACGAATCGAAGCAAACGAAAACCAAAGACAAGAGTAATAGAGTGAACGAATCGAAGCAAACGAAAGTCATGGACAAGAGTACTGAAAATCGGACCAAACCTCTAGAAGCACACGAAAATTATAGACAAGAGTACTCAAAAACACGGACCAAACCTATGGAAGCACACGAAAACCATGAACACAGGGATAACTGAGAACGAACCTACCTATCAGAGCATGTGAAAGCATGGACAAGAGTACTGAAAATCGGACCAAACCTCTAGAAGCACACGAAAATCAAGGACAAGAGTACTCAAAAACACGGACCAAACCTATGGAAGCACACGAAAACCATGAACACAGGGATAACTGAGAACGAACCTACCTATCAGAGCATGTGAAAGCATGGACAAGAGTACTGAAAATCGGACCAAACCTCTAGAAGCAAACGAAAATCATGGACAAGAGTACTCAAAAACACGGACCAAACCTATCGAAGCACACGAGAACCATGAACACAGGGATAACTGAGAACGAACCGAACCTCTCGTAGCAAACGAAAAACATGGACAAAATTATTCGAAACGAACCGAAGCTCGATGCGAAAAACATGGAAAAGCAAGCCCGTAAGTCGCACTATCAAGCCCATAAGTCGCACTATCAAGCCCATAAGTCGCACTATCAAGCCCGTTAGTCGCACTATCAAGCCCATAGGTCGCACTATCAAGCCCGTTGGTCGCACTATCAAAGCCCGTTAGTCGCACTATCAGGCCCATAAGTCGCACTATCAGGCCCGTAAGTCGCACCAAAAAGCCCGTAAATTGCCCTATCAAGCCCGTTAGTCGCACTATCAGGCCCATAAG
>NW_026453529.1:65000-72500 GCF_943734755.1 Anopheles moucheti
TTCTGTGAGCCCCCTGATCAGGCCCTCAGGTGTGCTTACATCATCGAAACAACCGATCCCAAGCGCCAGCTTAAAACAAGCCTGATTGAATTGGCTTGTTTTGTAGCGTGTTCCCGCGTGCCGCGTCATGCCTGCTGTACCGCCGTGCCCGTTGCAGTGTGGCCGATGCTGATGTTCTTGTCGGCCGCTGGTCGAAGGCAGTTTAGCGCTGAACAGCACATAGCTGTGGTCGCTACCGGAGTACCTACTGCTCACACTCCAACTGCCTGGCTCCGCTACGCAGGGACTCGAGAAGCTCACGTCGATGACGCTTTCCCGTGCAACACCGTTGCCCTTGAAAGTGGGTGTGTTCCCTCGGTTGAGCGTCCTAAGACCGAGGTGCTCAACAACACTCAACAAGTCCTCACCCTTCGCCGTGGTTCTTGAGCTGCCCCACTCCTGGTTCCAGGCGTTAAAGTCCCCAGCCAGAACCATGGGATCCTGTCCCGTGAGCGTGAGCTCAACCGCTTCAAGGTAGTCGCCGAGATCCGCTTGTCCGATGTTGGGGGACACATAGCAGCTGGCAAACGTTATCCCGGCTATGGTGGCAACTACCAGCCCAGGCACCGATGAACTCCCCAGTCGTTGGATGGGGTAGCCGCCAGTCGCCACTACCGCTACGCTCTGAGCCTCGTCGACCGCCCACCGCACGCTGTCTCTAGGTGGTTTGTACAGCTCGCACGCTATCACCACCTGCGCTCCGATCTCCCTAGCCGTCTGCAGCATGATGTCCTGCGCTGCACGGCTGCGCCCAAGGTTAATCTGCAAGACCTTCAGACCTTCCGGGTGCAGGACGGGTGTCCTACTCGGTGAGGGCCCTTGCAGACCGCACAACACACCTCCGCTGTGCAGGCTCGGGCCAGGTGACCCGGTTGGCCGCAGCGGATGCACGCAGCTGTCCGATCCACCTCGCTCCGGCAGCTGGCCCGAAGGTGACCGAATTCCAGGCACCTGAAGCACCGTTGCTCTCGCGACGTCGAAGCCTGTGCCGTCCGCACAAGGCACGAGGTGTACTTTATCAGTACATGTCGGTCCTTCAACTGCTCCGCCGCCTTCTCCGGAACGCGAACGAACGCCACCTTCGTTCCGTTCCAGGCTTTTCGCAGCTGCACGGCAGACTCCTCCACCTGCGACTGTGCAAGGCTGGCTAGAGCCAGCGCCACGTCCTGCTCCTTCGCTAAAGGGTCAATAGCGTCGACCCGGACCTCCACCATTGGTGTCACCAGTCTGGCGGCAGCTGGCTGGTCTCCCCGAGCGCACACCTCCTGCACGCATTTCAGGATCGCAGCCGTATCGGCTCCCTTCTCCACGTCCATTACCAGCCGCGAACGCATGGTCCGACGTCCGACCCCCAGCTGGCTGTTGAAACGCTGTAACTCAGGAGCTGCTCGTACCAGCTGGTACACCTCGTCCCAGCTCTGGCCCTCCGCTGGTGCAATCTCGATAGCATCCAGCTTTATTTTCCGTTGACGCTGTTGCGCCTGACCTCCACGTTGCGCACCAGACGTACTGGCCACACCTTGCTGTTGCTGCAGCTGGGCCTGCGGCCGTTGCGGCTGGGGCCGTTGTTGCGGTTGCTGCCGCTGCTGCTGCTGCTGACGTTGCGGGAGCTGTGGCCACTGTTGCTGCCGCTGTAGATCAGCCGCCTGCTGACGTGGCGGCTTACGGCGCACCACCTCAACCCAGGAGCCGCCATCCGTCGTCTGAGGTGGCTTGCTCGTTGCCACCACCGCGTCCTGCTGATGTCCACGCTGCTGCGTGGCTCTTTCTGGCTGTTGCTGCACAACAGGCTGGTTATGGCCGATGGACTGCGCCACCAGCGTCGTGAGCAGCTCCCGCTCCTTTCGCAGCTCTTCCCGCAGCTGCAGGTTATCGGCAATCAGCCGCTCCTCCCGTTGTCGCGCCTCGAGACGCGCCTCACGCAGGTCCTGCCGAGCCTGCTCGGCCGCCGTTTCAAGCTGTACACGCAGGAGCGACACCTGCTCCTCCAGCTTCTTAACGACCGTGAGAAGCGTCTCGTTGTCAAGCTTTGCTTCGCTGATCATGCGTCGCACCTCGCTCGACGGCGACCCTCCACAGCCAGTCACCAACTTGGCCGCGTATTTGCTGGAGCTAGTGGCTCCACTCACAGCAACGCCCTCCATTACAGGCGTCAACGGGACGGTGAGCCTCTTGCTCGAGCTCGCTCCTGATTTTCCTTTGGTGGCAGCACTCGGCTCGTCCACCGAGGGAGTACGTCCCCTCAGAGCCCTATCCATGGCCTTCAGAAGGCCAGCCTGCTTGGTTGGGAATTACTGGATATATATTTGCTTCTTCTGAAACAAAAACAAATATTAATTCCAGCAATATATGATAAAACCAATAAGGACTCAAAAAATTATTTCCAGGTTCGCCGCTTTCTCCAACGTCGAAATCTCCCAAGCGATGCTGGTTGTTGTCTCCACTAGCCGTAATACCGGTACCGACCACCAGGTGACGCCACTCGCGAAAGCTCCGCGGTTCCCAATAGATGGCGCTGTTTGGTGTCTCCGCTAAAGCTCGCTGCCGGTGGTAGACTGCGGACTTGCTCCAGTTCACCGCGGACGTGCTGGATCGCTGTCAGGGGTTCACTGCGAACTTGTTTGACGTCGCTGTCAAGACGCGAACGCGTTCCAAGCCGCACATTCACACGCGCCGACACACCTGACGCCGCTCTGCCGCTATTTTGCACGCACTATTTTATGCACTTTTCGGCTATTTCCTTTCTATTACCGTTTATAAAACCGTTTATCGGTGCCGACACTATGATTTAATAACGCCACTTAATGTTTTTATTCGCCTTTTCTGCGTTATTTCCGCACTTTACTGCTCCCATACAAAATGTATGGGGAGACTTTCAACGCACTTTCCAGGCGAGCATCGTCCTGTTTCACTGATATAACGCCATAGGCGACTAAAGGGCACAATAATTAGGCACTATAAACACTTTCCCGTCCTTTTTCTGCTGTTTTTGCATGCAATTTTTCACTTTTCAAGGGAGCGACACAGAAGCACGTCCTAACACTGCAAATGACAGCTACGCACACAGGGATAACTGGCTTGTGGCCGCCAAGCGTTCATAGCGACGTGGCTTTTTGATCCTTCGATGTCGGCTCTTCCTATCATTGTGAAGCAAAATTCACCAAGCGTAGGATTGTTCACCCTTTCAAGGGAACGTGAGCTGGGTTTAGACCGTCGTGAGACAGGTTAGTTTTACCCTACTGGTGTGTGCTGTTTGCCGCTATCTTAACGGAATTCCTGTGCAGTACGAGAGGAACCACAGGTACGGACCACTGGCTCAATACTAGTTCGACCGGACTTTGGTATGACGCTACGTCCGCTGGATTATGCCTGAACGCCTCTAAGGTCGTATCCAATCCGAGCTGATAGCGCTTCTCAAACCCATTAGGTGATCGGAAGCTAGCGGGCTTAACAACCCTCCGAGATCCGTCGGTGCTGCCCCGCGCACACTGACGTCTCATCCCCGCTATAGCACTAGACTGAGCCGCAACGGGCGGGAGCACGCTGCACGTGGAAGTACCTTACCACAGGGAACCCTGGTGGCTGTGTTTCCGTCGACCGTGGATACAACTAGTTTCGACACCTTCGACCGCCCGCAAACGACGGGACTACAGGCTGGGAGCTGCGAGTTGTAGAGATGCGTTCGCATCGATCCTCTCAGGCGACCCATGCTTGCTGGTGCTCGCGTTCACTTTGGGAATGGAGTGTTCGCGAGAGTGATTGTTGTGTTGTGTGTGTACAGTTGGTGCTTGCGTGCACTCCCATAGTGGAGTGTTCGCGAGCTTAAAACGCTTAGTCCCGATTAATACTCTCCTCGCAACATTATGTGCGTGGCTCCACGCCAAGTGGGATTAGCGGTGCGAAACGCGATTGGTAAAGTCGATGGTGATGTGCGTACCAACAGGCGATTTGTTAAGTCAAATGCGATCTGTGGTGCAACAGGCAATGTGTGTTTATTATCAGGTGTTGTTGGAAGTCAATACGATTTGACTTTCAAAAATTTTTCTAAGTCCTGATTTTTTTTCTCGTCGAGTAACTACAATGCACTATTTCTATCGCAGCGGACTTGTTGTTCATGGCCTAAATGATCGCGAACGAACACGTATTCGCAAAAAAATTTTTGTATGAAAAAGTCACCACTCGGGTACCTCCATACAAAAGTACCAAGTTCGGGTCGAGTGGTCGATGGACGTCGAAGGTGAAAATTTTTCATCATCGAAAATTTTTTCCAAAGTTGAAGCAAATGGGCCCTAGAGTATGAAAAGTGAAACCACGCATCGATTTGAGAAATAAAAATTTTTGTATGAAAAAGTCACCACTCGGGTACCTCCATACAAAAGTACCAAGTTCGGGTCGAGTGGTCGATGGACGTCGAAGGTGAAAATTTTTCATCATCGAAAATTTTTTCCAAAGTTGAAGCAAATGGGCCCTAGAGTATGAAAAGTGAAACCACGCATCGATTTGAGAAATAAAAATTTTTGTATGAAAAAGTCACCACTCGGGTACCTCCATACAAAAGTACCAAGTTCGGGTCGAGTGGTCGATGGACGTCGAAGGTGAAAATTTTTCATCATCGAAAATTTTTTCCAAAGTTGAAGCAATTGGGCCCTAGAGTATGAAAAGTGAAACCACGGATCGATTTGAGAAATAAAAATTTTGGTATGAAAAAGTCACCACTCGGGTACCTCCATACAAAAGTACCAAGTTCGGGTCGAGTGGTCGATGGACGTCGAAGGTGAAAATTTTTCATCATCGAAAATTTTTTCCAAAGTTGAAGCAATTGGGCCCTAGAGTATGAAAAGTGAAACCACGGATCGATTTGAGAAATAAAAATTTTGGTATGAAAAAGTCACCACTCGGGTACCTCCATACAAAAGTACCAAGTTCGGGTCGAGTGGTCGATGGACGTCGAAGGTGAAAATTTTTCATCATCGAAAATTTTTTCCAAAGTTGAAGCAAATGGGCCCTAGAGTATGAAAAGTGAAACCACGCATCGATTTGAGAAATAAAAATTTTTTGTATGGGAGGGCCCCTGGTAGAACATTTTTCCCAAGTGCGACCATTTTACCCGGTGAGTCAAAAAAAAATTTTTTTTCACCGTGACTCAAAACATCAATTTTAGACTCCCCTGAGTATGAAAAGTGAAACGAAAATCATTTTTGAGAAGAAAAAATTTTTGTATGGGAGGGCCCCTGCTAGAACATATTTCCCAAGTGCGTCGATTTTGGGTCGCCGACACAAGCTCGGGTCAAAAAAATTTTTTTTTCACGGTGACTCAAAACATCAATTTTAGACTCCCCTGAGTATGAAAAGTGAAACGAAAATCATTTTTGAGAAGAAAAAATTTTTGTATGGGAGGGCCCCTGCTAGAACATATTTCCCAAGTGCGTCGATTTTGGGTCGCCGACACAAGCTCGGGTCAAAAAAATTTTTTTTTCTCGGTGACTCAAAACATCAATTTTAGACTCCCCTGAGTATGAAAAGTGAAACGAAAATCATTTTTGAGAAGAAAAAATTTTTGTATGGGAGGGCCCCTGCTAGAACATATTTCCCAAGTGCGTCGATTTTGGGTCGCCGACACAAGCTCGGGACAAAAAATTTTTTTTTTCTCGGTGACTCAAAACATCAATTTTAGACTCCCCTGAGTATGAAAAGTGAAACGAAAATCATTTTTGAGAAGAAAAAATTTTTGTATGGGAGGGCCCCTGCTAGAACATTTTTCCCAAGTGCGTCGATTTTGGGTCGCCGACACAAGCTCGGGTCAAAAAAAATTTTTTTTCTCGGTGACTCAAAACATCAATTTTAGACTCCCCTGAGTATGAAAAGTGAAACGAAAATCATTTTTGAGAAGAAAAAATTTTTGTATGGGAGGGCCCCTGCTAGAACATATTTCCCAAGTGCGTCGATTTTTGGGTCGCCGACACAAGCTCGGGTCAAAAAAATTTTTTTTTCTCGGTGACTCAAAACATCAATTTTAGACTCCCCTGAGTATGAAAAGTGAAACGAAAATCATTTTTGAGAAGAAAAAAATTTGTATGGGAGGGCCCCTGCTAGAACATTTTTCCCAAGTAAATTCGATTTTACCAGGTGAGTCAAAAAATTTTGAAAAAAATATTTTGCCAAAATCGTGTTCATTGCCTATTATAAGGGACCAGGTCAGCTCACACGCATTTTTGGAGACCATATGGAAAGTGCGTCTGGGATTGCGGAAATTAAGTTTAGAGTGTTAAATGATGGTTTCGCAATCCCGAAAGGCTCAAAATCCACCCTAAGGTCCCCTGGGTGAAATGTGGTTTCCAAGGTGTGAGCGCTATCGGTGATAGAGTTGGAATGTGATTTCCAGAGCGCAGGGCGACTGGGCTTAGAGCGAAAATCATAGACAAGGGTAAGTATTGGACTGAACGACTCGAAGCAAACGAAAATCATAGACAAGGGTAATGGACTGAACGACTCGAAGCAAACGAAAACCACACACAAGAGTAATGGACTGAACGAATCGAAGCAAACGAAAATCACATACAAGAGTAATGGACTGAACGAATCGAAGCAAACGAAAAACCACAGACAAGAGTAATGGAGTGAACGAATCGAAGCAAACGAAAACCAAAGACAAGAGTAATAGAGTGAACGAATCGAAGCAAACGAAAACCATGAACACAGGGATAACTGAGAACGAACCTACCTATCAGAGCATGTGAAAGCATGGACAAGAGTACTGAAAATCGGACCAAACCTCTAGAAGCACACGAAAATCATGGACAAGAGTACTCAAAAACACGGACCAAACCTATGGAAGCACACGAAAACCATGAACACAGGGATAACTGAGAACGAACCTACCTATCAGAGCATGTGAAAGCATGGACAAGAGTACTGAAAATCGGACCAAACCTCTAGAAGCACACGAAAATCATGGACAAGAGTACTCAAAAACACGGACCAAACCTCTCGAAGCACACGAAAACCATAAACACAGGGATAACTGAGAACGAACCTACCTATCAGAGCATGTGAAAGCATGGACAAGAGTACTGAAAATCGGACCAAACCTCAAGAAGCACACGAAAATCATGGACAAGAGTACTCAAAAACACGGACCAAACCTATCGAAGCTCACGAAAACCATGAACACAGGGATAACTGAGAACGAACCTACCTATCAGAGCATGTGAAAGCATGGACAAGAGTACTGAAAATCGGACCAAACCTCAAGAAGCACACGAAAATCATGGACAAGAGTACTCAAAAACACGGACCAAACCTATCGAAGCTCACGAAAACCATGAACACAGGGATAACTGAAAACGAACCTACCTATCAGAGCATGTGAAAGCATGGACAAGAGTACTGAAAATCGGACCAAACCTCAAGAAGCACACGAAAATCATGGACAAGAGTACTCAAAAACACGGACCAAACCTA
>NW_026453529.1:82500-92500 GCF_943734755.1 Anopheles moucheti
TGGCTTGGGCAGCAACACCAGGCGCTGTCGCTTCCACGGCGCAGGAAACGTGCCACTGTCCAGGCAGTCCTGGTACAAGCGGCGAAAAACCTCCGGGTACTCCCTGATCGCTGTCCTGACGGCTGCATTGGGGATCCCGTCCAAACCCGGCGCCTTCCGGTTGGCCATGCTCCCCACGATGTCCAGCAGCTCGCTCGTGGTGACAGGCGTCAGCGACTGCCCGTCCGCGGAGTCCTCCTCTGCCGGCCAGTCGACAGGCGGATGAGTCGGGAACAGGTCCCCGGAGATGCGCTGCAGCTCCTCCCTGTCTGTCTCCGGTGGCACGTAGCTGCCACGAAGCCGCGACATGACAGCACGGTAACCTGCCCCGAACTCATTGTCCTCCGCGAGTCGGATGAGGTTATCAAACTCTGCCCGTTTGCTGGCCCGGATCGCCTTCTCCATCGCCCGCCTCGCAGTTCGGTGGTGCGCTGCTGCAAGGCTGCGCTCTTGCAGGTCGACCGTGGCGACCATCCGGTCGCGAGCGGCTGCACACTCCTCACGGAGGCGCGTGAGCTCCGGTGTCCACCAAAAGAGGGCTCGATGGGGGTCACGATGCGACGTGGTGACCCGCGCCATCGTTTCGTCGCATGCCTCGAAGATGGCATCGACCATACCCTCCTGGCTGACCGCTCGCTCCTCGAAGCTCGCCGCTCGCAGTGCCACCCGGAACGCCTCGGCCGAGAACTGCGAGGCCTTCCATCTCCTGCCCTGGCGATGGGAGATGGGCTGATGGTTGCTCCGCTGGTGTCGATGTTGCTGCTGCTGCTGCCGCCGATGATGGTGGTGCTGCTGCTGCTGCTGTCGCTGCTGATGCCGCTCGGTGTGGTGCTGGAGCGAGGAGGACGGCCCGACGGTGAAGAGGATGTACCGGTGGTCGGACGCCGTGTAAAACCGCGCCAACGAGTCGGGAGCCACTGCCCAGGTGTCGGGTCGAGCGATAGACTCGCTCGCGAACGACACATCGACAACACTGGGAGTGGCAACGCCGTTCCCGACGAACGTTGGGGTTGTACCTCGGTTGAGAATCCTCAACCCGAGCTGCTGGATGGTGGACAGCAGCTCCTCGCCCCGCACTGTGTTGCGTTCGCTTCCCCACTCCTCGTGCCCGGCGTTAAAATCGCCTGCTACGACGACGTGAGGGTGGGGAAGCGCCTCCAGCTCCAGAGCCTCCAGGAAGTGCTCGAACTCGCCGATGGTGAGGCGGGGGGGAGCATAGCAGCTAACAAACACAATGCCGCCGATCTGGGCGGCTACCAATCCAGGCGTTGGGCTGCGCCACACACGCTGGATGGGGTGCGCTCCGGTAGCCACCACGGCTACTCCCCCCGACGAGTCGACTGACCACGTTCCGTTGTTCTCTGGAGGCCGGTACACCTCCGAGAGCAGCAACACGTCGATCCGCTCCGTCCGAGCGGATTGCAGGACGAAGTCCTGGGCAGTGCGTCCACCGCCCAGGTTAGCCTGCAACACACGCAGCTGCTGCTTCACTCGCATGATGCTGGCGGCTGTCCACAACTTGCGTGGCCGATGCTGTGCGGGCCACCACACTTGAGGCACTTAGCCTCCGAGGAGCAATCCTTCGCCAGATGACCAGCGGTGCCACAGCGGAAGCACTTCCCACTGTGATCCGTCTCGCTCCGACAGTCGCGCACGATGTGGCCGATGTCGAAGCAGCGCAAGCAACGGCGCTGGCTGACAGGGCGACGGGGGACTTCACGTGCCGTGCTGATGCACTGGCACAGTGGCAGCCTCACCTCGTGTAAAAGCTGCGCTTTCACTAGCGGGAGGCGGACACGAGCGCGTTTCGTCCCGTCGCTCAGCTCCCAGACGTCGACGAAGGTGATGCCCGGTGCCACCCCGAGTTTGGCCCGGATCGCTTCCTTCACGTCGTCGACGGTGGCCAGCGAATCGACGTGGGTAACCAGGACCTCTCCCATGTCTGTGAGTACTCGAGCTACTCCCATGTCTCCAAGGACGCCCTGAATCTTAGAAGCAAGCGCCTCGCTGTCGGCGGTCCGTTTGATGGGGACGCGAAGGTGGCCTTGAGCCGTACGTCGACCCATCCCAATGTCCGTGCGGACCTCCTCCAGTTCCGAATCCGTTCGCAGCTTCAGGTATACCTGCGTCCAGGTTACTCCCTCAGCCGGTGCGACTTCAATAGTGTCCGGACGCACACTGCGTCGCGTCGGACGACGATGTAGCTGCTGCTGTTGTTGTTGTCGCGGCTGCTGCTGATGATGTGGCTGCTGCTGGTTGCGGTTATGCAACAGCTGGCCCTTCAGCTGCCACTGCTGCTGCTGACGCTGCTGCTGCGGTTGGCGCATTTGCGGAGGGCGATAAGACCCCCCCTGCTGCGTTTGTTGCCGCTGCTGCTGCTGTTGCTGCTGTTGCTGCCGCTGCTGCTGCTCCTGCCGTTGCTGCTGGGCCGGCTGCTGGCGTGCCGGCTTACGGCGCACCACCTCGGCCCAGGAGCCGCCTTCCTGGTCCGGAGACGGCAACACCGTAGCCGTCACCGCACCCACTGCCTGCTTCTGCCGCTGCTGTTGCTGCTGCTGCTGCTGCTGCTGTTGCTGCTGTACAGACACTAGCTGTGCCAGCAGACCATTCGACGCCTCGCGTTCCCTGCGGTTCTCCTCCCGCAGGTACTGCACCTCCTGGCGATGGCTCTCCTGCATCGCCGCGAGGTCTTTGCGGAACTGCTCCGCCTGTTCCGTCAATTGTGCGCGGAGGAGGGCCAGCTGGTCCTCCAAGCGCTCAATAAGCCTCTCCATCTGCACTGTCGACGCTGTTGCTGTGGCCGTGCCAACTCCACTCATGCGAGCAGCACCTCTCGTGGCTGTGGTCTGCCTTTCCATGACTTTGCTCAGCACTACGACTGGCTTCGAGCCCACCGGTGCTCGGCTGTCCGTCGATGCTGCCCTTGACCGCAAATTCGATGCCATGGTTGAGTTTGGTGTTCCCCCAGGATGGGGGTAGGGGTGGGTGGAAAGTGGGCGGAGTGTGACGACTCGACGCCCCTCCTTCAGACCTTTCCAACGATACCCCTCACTGGTGTCCTACTGCAAAAACCAGCTCACAAAAGTGGTTTTTCCTTCCGGGGTGGAAGGGGGTGAGTAGCGGGTCAGCGGGGTGGACACCATCGGACGCCCAATCCGACGACCTTTCTCCCGATACCCCGCACGTGTCTCTAGCACAAAGGACGCTCGAGTTATTGCAGATTGAAAGTCCGATAACTCGGTTTTGGAGTTCGATAACTTTTATCAAACTACTTATCGAACTTTTCGAAACGCTATAACTCCACGAAGTTACGACACATTCACACGTCCGAGGTCTCTATCGACGGGAATTTTTATCGTCCGTCGAATCGCGTTTGTACTAAAACCCGGTTTAGTACAAAAATTTTGCACAATGTACTAAAACCACTGCCACTTCCGGTATGACACACGCACACGCACAAATTTGGTGTCTGTGGATGCGTCTTGCAAAGACGCGTCCGTTGACGTATCGCTCGAGAGAATCCAGTCACTATTCTATTTTTAAACGCGGAAAAACTGGTGCACGAAAAAGTCCCCCCCCTTTGCAGGTAGGGGGGTGAAACTTGGGTGGAGGGTGCACAACCAAAATCGAAGGTCGGCTACGTGAAATCAAAACCCTAGCTCAAACGGTTCGCCCGTTATTCGCGATTTCCTGATCTCAGCCTTCTTACACACACAAGGTGCCCCCACATAGAGCCACGCGCGTGCGTAATGTTGCCTCCACACGCCGATGAAAATGGCACTAGATCTCCGATTTTGCACGCTTATAACTCCGCGAGTATTTGTTGCACAGAAACGGTAGACCACTCTATCGAATCGCACAGTTCTCAATTAAAGTTCTGCAGTACTTTTAACGCGATTCACGCACTTCTGGGGGGGCAAAAGAGCCGTACACTGCAAAAGCGCCAGTAGTTTTTTTAGTTTTTTCACTGCTACTTCCGGTGTAGCTCACGCACACGCACAAATTTGGTGTCTGTGGATGCGTCTCGCGAAGACGCGTCCGTTGACATATCGCTCGAGAAAATCCAGTCACTATTCGATTTTTAAACGCGGAAAAACTGGTGCACGAAAAAGTCCCCCCCCTTTGCAGGTAGGGGGGTGAAACTTGGGTGGGGGGTGCACAACCAAAATCGAAGGTCGGCTACGTGAAATCAAAACCCTAGCTCAAACGGTTCGCCCGTTATTCGCGATTTCCTGATCTCAGCCTTCTTACACACACAAGGTGCCCCCACATAGAGCCACGCGCGTGCGAAATGTTGTGCCGTACCGCCACGTGCCGATGAAAATGACACTAGACCTCCGATTTTGCACGCTTATAACTCCGCGAGTATTTGTCGCACAGAAACGGTAGACCACTCTATCGAATCGCGCAGTTCTCAGTTGAAGTTCTGCAATACTTTTAACGCGATTCACGCACTTCTGGGGGGGCAAAAGAGCCGTACACTGCAAAAGCGCCAGTAGTTTTTTTAGTTTTTCCACTGCTACTTCCGGTGTAGCTCACGCACACGCACAAATTTGGTGTCTGTGGATGCGTCTCGCGAAGACGCGTCCGTTGACGTATCGTTCGAAAGAATCCAGTCACTATTCGATTTTTAAACGCGGAAAAACTGGTGCACGAAAAAGTCCCCCCCCTTTGCAGGTAGGGGGGTGAAACTTGGGTGGAGGGTGCACAACCAAAATCGAAGGTCGGCTACGTGAAATCAAAACCCTAGCTCAAACGGTTCGCCCGTTATTCGCGATTTCCTGATCTCAGCCTTCTTACACACACAAGGTGCCCCCACATAGAGCCACGCGCGTGCGTAATGTTGCCTCCACGCGCCGATGAAAATGGCACTGGTCCTCCGATTTTGCACGCTTATAACTCCGCGAGTATTTGTTGCACAGAAACGGTAGACCACTCTATCGAATCGCACAGTTCTCAATTAAAGTTCTGCAATACTTTTAACGCGATTCACGCACTTCTAGGGGGGCAAAAGAGCCGTACACTGCAAAAGCGCCAGTAGTTTTTTTAGTTTTTTCACTGCTACTTCCGGTGTAGCTCACGCACACGCACAAATTTGGTGTCTGTGGATGCGTCTCGCGAAGACGCGTCCGTTGACGTATCGCTCGAGAAAATCCAGTCACTATTCGATTTTGAAACGCGGAAAAACTGGTGCACGAAAAAGTCCCCCCCCTTTGCAGGTAGGGGGGTGAAACTTGGGTGGAGGGTGCACAACCAAAATCGAAGGTCGGCTACGTGAAATCAAAACCCTAGCTCAAACGGTTCGCCCGTTATTCGCGATTTCCTGATCTCAGCCTTCTTACACACACAAGGTGCCCCCACATAGAGCCACGCGCGTGCGAAATGTTGTGCCGTACCGCCACGTGCCGATGAAAATGACACTAGACCTCCGATTTTGCACGCTTATAACTCCGCGAGTATTTGTCGCACAGAAACGGTAGACCACTCTATCGAATCGCGCAGTTCTCAGTTAAAGTTCTGCAGTACTTTTAACGCGATTCACGCACTTCTGGGGGGGCAAAAGAGCCGTACACTGCAAAAGCGCCAGTAGTTTTTTTAGTTTTTTCACTGCTACTTCCGGTGTAGCTCACGCACACGCACAAATTTGGTGTCTGTGGATGCGTCTCGCGAAGACGCGTGCGTTGACATATCGCTCGAGAAAATCCAGTCACTATTCGATTTTTAAACGCGGAAAAACTGGTGCACGAAAAAGTCCCCCCCCTTTGCTGGTAGGGGGGTGAAACTTGGGTGGAGGGTGCACAACCAAAATCGAAGGTCGGCTACGTGAAATCAAAACCCTAGCTCAAACGGTTCGCCCGTTATTCGCGATTTCCTGATCTCAGCCTTCTTACACACACAAGGTGCCCCCACATAGAGCCACGCGCGTGCGAAATGTTGTGCCGTACCGCCACGTGCCGATGAAAATGACACTAGACCTCCGATTTTGCACGCTTATAACTCCGCGAGTATTTGTCGCACAGAAACAGTAGACCACTCTATCGAATCGCGCAGTTCTCAGTTGAAGTTCTGCAATACTTTTAACGCGATTCACGCACTTCTGGGGGGGCAAAAGAGCCGTACACTGCAAAAGCGCCAGTAGTTTTTTTAGTTTTTTCACTGCTACTTCCGGTATGACACACGCACACGCACAAATTTGGTGTCTGTGGATGCGTCTCGCGAAGACGCGTCCGTTGACGTATCGTTCGAAGCAATCCAAGCACTGACCACCTTAAAATAGCCGAAAAACTGGTGCACGAAAAAGTCCCCCCCCTTTGTAGGTAGGGGGGTGAAACTTGGGTGGAAGGTCCGCAACCAGAATCGGGGGTCGGCTACGTGAAATCAATGTCCTAGCTGGCCGTCCGGGGTCAATATCACACTTTATTCGCTTTACACCTTACACACACACACAATGCTTAGCGGGAGCAGCACTGAAGCACGTCCGTTCGCCTCGAAGTGTGGATCGCAACTACAGGGATAACTGGCTTGTGGCCGCCAAGCGTTCATAGCGACGTGGCTTTTTGATCCTTCGATGTCGGCTCTTCCTATCATTGTGAAGCAAAATTCACCAAGCGTAGGATTGTTCACCCTTTCAAGGGAACGTGAGCTGGGTTTAGACCGTCGTGAGACAGGTTAGTTTTACCCTACTGGTGTGTGCTGTTTGCCGCTATCTTAACGGAATTCCTGTGCAGTACGAGAGGAACCACAGGTACGGACCACTGGCTCAATACTAGTTCGACCGGACTTTGGTATGACGCTACGTCCGCTGGATTATGCCTGAACGCCTCTAAGGTCGTATCCAATCCGAGCTGATAGCGCTTCTCAAACCCATTAGGTGATCGGAAGCTAGCGGGCTTAACAACCCTCCGAGATCCGTCGGTGCTGCCCCGCGCACACTGACGTCTCATCCCCGCTATAGCACTAGACTGAGCCGCAACGGGCGGGAGCACGCTGCACGTGGAAGTACCTTACCACAGGGAACCCTGGTGGCTGTGTTTCCGTCGACCGTGGATACAACTAGTTTCGACACCTTCGACCGCCCGCAAACGACGGGACTACAGGCTGGGAGCTGCGAGTTGTAGAGATGCGTTCGCATCGATCCTCTCAGGCGACCCATGCTTGCTGGTGCTCGCGTTCACTTTGGGAATGGAGTGTTCGCGAGAGTGATTGTTGTGTTGTGTGTGTACAGTTGGTGCTTGCGTGCACTCCCATAGTGGAGTGTTCGCGAGCTTAAAACGCTAAGTCCCGATTAATACTCTCCTCGCAACATTATGTGCGTGGCTCCACGCCAAGTGGGATTAGCGGTGCGAAACGCGATTGGTAAAGTCGATGGTGATGTGCGTACCAACAGGCGATTTGTTAAGTCAAATGCGATCTGTGGTGCAACAGGCAATGTGTGTTTATTATCAGGTGTTGTTGGAAGTCAATACGATTTGACTTTCAAAAATTTTTCTAAGTCCCGATTTTTTTTCTCGTCGAGTAAATACAATGGACTATTTCTATCGCAGCGGACTTGCGGTTCATGGCCTAAATGATCGCGAACGAACACGTATTCGCAAAAAAATTTTTGTATGAAAAAGTCACCACTCGGGTACCTCCATACAAAAGTACCAAGTTCGGGTCGAGTGGTCGATGGACGTCGAAGGTGAAAATTTTTCATCATCGAAAATTTTTTCCAAAGTTGAAGCAAATGGGCCCTAGAGTATGAAAAGTGAAACCACGGATCGATTTGAGAAATAAAAATTTTTGTATGAGAAAGTCACCACTTGGGTACCTCCATACAAAAGTACCAAGTTCGGGTCGAGTGGTCGATGGACGTCGAAGGTGAAAATTTTTCATCATCGAAAATTTTTTCCAAAGTTGAAGCAAATGGGCCCTAGAGTATGAAAAGTGAAACCACGGATCGATTTGAGAAATAAAAAATTTTGTATGCAAAAGTCACCACTCGGGTACCTCCATACAAAAGTACCAAGTTCGGGTCGAGTGGTCGATGGACGTCGAAGGTGAAAATTTTTCATCATCGAAAATTTTTTCCAAAGTTGAAGCAAATGGGCCCTAGAGTATGAAAAGTGAAACCACGGATCGATTTGAGAAATAAAAAATTTTTGTATGGGAGGGCCCCTGCTAGAACATTTTTCCCAAGTGCGACCATTTTACCCAGTGAGTCAAAAAAAAATTTTTTTCACGGTGACTCAAAACTTCAATATTAGACTCCCCTGAGTATGAAAAGTGAAACGAAAATCATTTTTGAGAAGAAAAAATTTTTGTATGGGAGGGCCCCTGCTAGAACATTTTTCCCAAGTGCGTCGATTTTTGGGTCGCCGACACAAGCTCGGGTCAAAAAAATTTTTTTTTCTCGGTGACTCAAAACATCAATTTTAGACTCCCCTGAGTATGAAAAGTGAAACGAAAATCATTTTTGAGAAGAAAAAATTTTTGTATGGGAGGGCCCCTGCTAGAACATTTTTCCCAAGTGCGTCGATTTTGGGTCGCCGACACAAGCTCGGGTCAAAAAAATTTTTTTTTCTCGGTGACTCAAAACATCAATTTTAGACTCCCCTGAGTATGAAAAGTGAAACGAAAATCATTTTTGAGAAGAAAAAATTTTTGTATGGGAGGGCCCCTGCTAGAACATTTTTCCCAAGTGCGTCGATTTTTGGGTCGCCGACACAAGCTCGGGTCAAAAAAATTTTTTTTTCTCGGTGACTCAAAACATCAATTTTAGACTCCCCTGAGTATGAAAAGTGAAACGAAAATCATTTTTGAGAAGAAAAAATTTTTGTATGGGAGGGCCCCTGCTAGAACATTTTTCCCAAGTGAGTCGATTTTTGGGTCGCGACACAAGCTCGGGTCAAAAAAAATTTTTTTTTCATGGTGACTCAAAACATCAATTTTAGACTCCCCTGAGTATGAAAAGTGAAACGAAAATCATTTTTGAGAAGAAAAAAATTTGTATGGGAGGGCCCCTGCTAGAACATTTTTCCCAAGTAAATTCGATTTTACCCGGTGAGTCAAAAAATTTTGAAAAAAATATTTTTCCAAAATCGTGTTCATTGCCTATTATAAGGGACCAGGTCAGCTCACACGCATTTTTGGAGACCATATGGAAAGTGCGTCTGGGATTGCGGAAATTAAGTTTAGAGTGTTAAATGATGGTTTCGCAATCCCGAAAGGCTCAAAATCCACCCTAAGGTTCCCCGGGTGAAATGTGGTTTCCAAGGTGTGAGCGCTATCGGTGATAGAGTTGGAATGTGATTTCCAGAGCGCAGGGCGACTGGGCTAGAGCGAAAATCATAGACAAGGGTAAGTATTGGACTGAACGACTCGAAGCAAACGAAAATCATAGACAAGGGTAATGGACTGAACGACTCGAAGCAAACGAAAACCACACACAAGAGTAATGGACTGAACAAATCGAAGCAAACGAAAATCACATACAAGAGTAATGGACTGAACGAATCGAAGCAAACGAAAACCACAGACAAGAGTAATAGAGTGAACGAATCGAAGCAAACGAAAGTCATGGACAAGAGTACTGAAAATCGGACCAAACCTCTCGAAGCACACGAAAACCATGAACACAGGGATAACTGAGAACGAACCTACCTATCAGAGCATGTGAAAGCATGGACAAGAGTACTGAAAATCGGACCAAACCTCTAGAAGCACACGAAAATCATGGACAAGAGTACTCAAAAACACGGACCAAACCTGTCGAAGCACACGAAAACCATGAACACAGGGATAACTGAAAACTGACTGTGAACCTATCAGAGCATGTGAAAGCATGGACAAGAGTACTGAAAATCGGACCAAACCTCAAGAAGCACACGAAAATCATGGACAAGAGTACTCAATAACACGGACCAAACCTGTCGAAGCACACGAAAACCATGAACACAGGGATAACTGAAAACTGACTGTG
>NW_026453529.1:95000-102500 GCF_943734755.1 Anopheles moucheti
ACCAAAATCGGGTTCCGGGGGAAGTATGGTTGCAAAGTTGAAACTTAAAGGAATTGACGGAAGGGCACCACAACGAAGTGGAGCTTGCAGTCGCGATCGAGAGCTCGACCTGAGTGGACGTGAAATCCGCGCTCCTCGGTTTTTCAAAGCAAAAGTGCCGCAATTTGCGCTTGATCGGTGCGAAAGTTTGTAGTAAAGTTGGAGGTACCCTCCGAAACCCCCCCTGCGAATTTGGTGGCCCCACGCCCCCCCTTGCGTGTGTTATTGAACGAAACGGTTTTTGTGATATATTGTGCGAAAGAGTGAAGTTATCGAAAAAGTGATAGTGACACTTTGTGGGCCTCACCAGGCCACACCTTTTGGTGAAGAAACATTGGCCGAATTGATGGAGTTCGCGGAACGGCAGGTGTTTTTGTGGTGAAATTTCACACCTGTATAACTCCGAACATTGCGGATCGATTCGGCTGGAAGGTGTCTTAAAAGTTGCGCTCTACAGTAAAGAACAAGTGTTGAAAATTTCGTGGAAATCGGACAAAAACTCAGGGAGTTATTCGCGGACAAAGAAAACCACGTGCTCGTCGAAAATGGCGGCGTGTGTGTGAAAAAGAGCGAGGAAAAAAACTTCCGGACGAATCACCCCCCCTGCTGGAGCGCTAGCGCTCCCGGAGGGGCACTCCCGGACGAAATTTCACCGCTCTTTGTGTGTGTGTGAAATTTGTGTGTGTGAGATTTTCGGCCCAATACCATCGAGTGGGGTGTCAAACGACGCGTCTCGGAAAGAGGAGTGGGGGAAACGCGGTTTTCCCCCCCTAGCACCACCCACCCCCCACCCAGCCCCGGAAAACCCCCGCGAAAAGTGGTTTTCCGCGATTTTCCCGGCCAAGGAGCGGAGGTAGAGCTCCCGGGTGTTTGGAAGAAAGTTGCGGGGTGAATTTTCACATTGAAAACCATCGCCGGAAAAGCGATTTTCGCAACATCCAGAAAGATACGGGCGGAAAAGCGTTTTTCCGAAGAAGAAAATTTTCGCCCTGATACCGTCGTGCGGGGTATCAAACGACGAGTTTTCAAGAGAGGAGTCGGGAAAATACCCCCCCACCACCATACCACCCACCCCCACCCCCCTAGAGCGGAAAAACCACCCAGGAAGCGGTTTTTCGCGATTTTTCCGAGGAAAACTTCATCGCCACCCCGGCAAGTGGGGTATCAGAAGAAGCGGCTCGGCGGGACGAGTCCATCGCGCACCTCCCCGTTCTTCTACCATCTTCCCTCACCTCGCCCGGGCGGAAAAACCTCTCCGTCGATCCTCGTGGCAGTCCGCTGCTGGCGTCCCTCCTTGAGGGGGAGTAAAACCAGCTTAAAGCGCGGAATCTTCCTTCCTTCTGGCGATGATGTCCACCAGTAGGAACCTTCGATCACGGTCGGGATCGACCGATAGCCGAGCACCGGTGGGCTCGAAACCGGTAGTGATGCTCAGCAGAGTGCCGGAAGGGCAGACCGCAGCCACGAGCGGTGCTCGCACGAGTGGCGTTGGCACGGCCACGGCTGTTAAAGGAGCCACGATGGAGAGGCTCATCGAGCGTCTGGAGGACGAGCTATCTCTCCTCCGTGTTCAGCTGACGGAGCAGGCTGAGCAATATAGGAAAGACCTCGCGGCGATGCAGGAGTGCCATCGCCAGGAGGTGCTCCATCTGCGAGAGGAGAACCGTAAGGAGCGGGAGATGGTCTCTGGGCTTCTTACGCAACTGGTTGTTGCGCAATCGCAGCAGCAACAGCAGCAGCAGCAGCAGCAGCAGCTGGCACAACAGCGAGAGGGTGCGGTGACGGCTACGGTGGTGCCGTCTCCGGACCAGGAAGGCGGCTCCTGGGCCGAGGTGGTGCGCCGTAAGCCGGCACGCCAGCAGCCGGCTCAGCAGCATCAGCAGCAGTGGCCGCAGCTCCAGCAACGGCAGCAGCCGCAGCGGCAACAGCAGCAACGTCCGCAGCAACATCAGAGCGGACAGCGTTCGGCTGGGCAGCCCCAGCAACAACAGTGGCGTTTGCAGGGCCAGTTGCTGCGGAAGCAGAGTAAGCAGCAGCCAGCATACCAGCAGCAGCAGTGGATGAACATGCAACAACAGCAGGAGAAGCGGCGCCCGAGACGGAAACGTCCAGATGAAATCGTCGTTGTGCCTGCCCCAGGAGTGTCCTACAAGGATATGTACGTGAAGCTCCGGACCAGTCCGCGGATAGCTGATTTCCAGCGGCAAATTGGTGTTGGCAGAAGAACGCCAAAAGACCACCTTCTGCTGCCGTTGAGCCGCGACGTTGATAGTGCCGCGCTGAAGGACATCATTCAGGAAGTCATCGGGGAGACTGGATCTGCATCCGTCAGGACCGAGATGGCTGAGGTCGTCCTGACCGGGATTGATAACATGGTCGACGAAGAAGCTATCAAAAAGGCGATCATGACCTCTCTGGGCAAGCAGTCGTCGGTAGCTACCGTGAACCTTTGGGAGCGTCGTGATATGACGAAGCGGGCCCGCGTGCGCCTCCCACGAGCAGAAGCCGATCTCGTCAAGGACCGACGGCTGGAGCTGGGCTACACGTATTGTGCGGTGCACGAAGCCCCAAAAGTGTCGGGTCAGCTGGCTCGGTGCTTCCGGTGTTTGGAGCGGGGGCACATCGCCGCAAGATGTACTGGGGACGACCGGTCTAAGTGTTGTATACGATGCGGCGACCACAACCACAAGGCGTCGGGTTGCACCAATGACATCAAGTGTATGCTGTGCGGCGGTGCCCATCGCATCGGTGCTGCAGCTTGTGGTGCACAGCCCTCTAACTAGATGGATGTGCTCCAGATTAACGTGAACCGCAGCAGGAGCGCACAAGATCTTGCGCTCAACACGATGAGGACGGAGCGGGCGGACGTCTGCTTAATGGTGGAGCTGCATAGTGTTCCCAGGAACAACGGGAACTGGGTGGCGGACAGGGACGGGAAGGTGGCCATCATAGCCAGCAGCGAGTCTTATCCGGTTCAGCAGGTGGTCTCCGTGACGCAGTCTGGGATCGCGGCTGCCCGGATCAACGGCGTCCTGTTCATTTGCTGCTATGTGTCGCCTTCAGCGGGTGTTCCAGAGTTCGAGGAGATCATGCAGCGCATCGAAGTGGTAGCGAGAGGTCACTCGCACGTCGTCATGGCAGGGGACCTTAACGCGTGGCATAGCGCTTGGGGTAGTGGCCGCACCAACGCAAAGGGCGAGATTGTGGTCCAGCTCGTCGACAGCTTGGGGCTGGAGGTGTTAAACACCGGCACCGCCCCAACCTTCCTGGGCAACGGAGTGGCTCGTCCGAGCGTGGTGGATGTTGCCTTCGCCAGTCGCAGCATCGCCGGAGCTAACACCTTTCCGGAGCATCGATGGAGGATAATGAGCCGGTACTCGTACAGCGACCACGTGTACATTCGGTTTGCTGTGGGGGAGTTTCTTCAGCGGCCAGCGGCAGATCGTCGTCGACAGGAGAGTCCTTCTACGCGAGAAAGCGGCACGAGATGGCGTACCCGTCAGTTTGACGCCCGGCTTTTCGACGTGGCGCTCGACGTAGCATCGTTCGCAGAGCGGGTTACAAGTGCGGGAAGCTTGGAGAGGGTCCTGACGGAAGCCTGCGATGGAACCATGGCGCGAGTGTTCCCTTCGCAAGGCCATTCGGGACGACCTGCTTATTGGTGGACGCCAGTGATCGAGGCCTTGTGTGAGGACTGCCGCCTCGCTAAGGATCGCTTCGAAGCCGCAACCAACGAGGCAGAGCAGCTCGCCGCAGCCAGCGATCTCCTTCAGGTGCGGACCGCCCTGGAGACAGCTATCACCACCAGCAAGAGAACGCACTTCGACGAGATGCTGCAGGGGCTCGCGGACGACGAGACGGGACAGTGGTTCCGTAACGTGCTAAGCCGCCTCCGTGGAAGCTGGACAGCGAGGGAGCGCGACCCATCGGTTCTGGAGGGCGTCGTCTCCACTCTGTTCCCCCAGCATCCTCCAGTTGACTGGCCTTCGTCGTCAAGCCAAGTCCTGGAGAGAGGGGAAGAGGAACCAGTTCGGGCCGTCTCAACGCAGGAGCTGCTGGACATCGCGAGCTCACTGAACCCGCGGAAGGCCCCAGGTCTGGACGGTGTGCCGAATGCCGCTCTGACTGCCGCCATTCGGAAGCATCCGGAGGTCTTTCGTGACATGTTCCAGGAATGCTTGGACAGCGAGCGGTTCCCGGATGAATGGAAGAGACAGAAGCTGGCCCTTGTCCCCAAGCCGGGCAAGCCACCGGGACTCGCTTCTTCTGCGCGCCCGATCCTGCTGCTGAACAACCCGGGAAAGGTATATGAGCGGATGCTGCTGACGCGGATCAACGACGTCGTGGAGGACTTGGATTCGCCAAGGTTGGCGGAAAACCAGTTCGGGTTCCGGAAGGGCCGTTCGACTGTACAGGCGATCCAACTGGTGGTGGATGCAGGCCGTCGCGCGATGTCATTCGGACGGACAAACAACCGGGACAAGCGCTGCCTCCTGGTTGTTGCACTGGACGTGCGCAACGCATTCAACACTGCCAGCTGGCAGTGCATCGCTGCTGCGCTCGAGGACAAGGGCGTGCCGAGGCAGATCCGCAACATCCTGAAGGACTATTTCACCGACAGGGAGCTCGTCTATGACACCGCAGACGGGCCCGTTACACGTCGAGTGACTGCAGGTGTTCCACAGGGGTCCATCCTGGGCCCGACACTGTGGAACATTATGTATGACGGCGTGTTACGGGTCGAGCTCCCCGAAGGGGCCAGCGTCATCGGCTTTGCGGACGATATTGCGGTCCTGGCACAGGGGTGCACACCAGAGGAGGCGGCATCTGTAGCTGAACAGGCGGTGGACGCGATCGCGGCCTGGATGGAGGACCATCATCTGCAGCTCGCTCCGGAGAAGACCGAGGGCGTGATGATCTCCAGCCTGCGGAGAGGTGAACTGAGGGTGCCGTTCCGCGTCGGAGACACCATCATCCACAGTAAGCAGTCGATCCGGTACCTGGGGGTCCAGATCCACGACCACCTTTCGTGGAAGCCACACGTGGAGCTGTCGACGGCCAAAGCCCTCCGCGTGGTAGGCGTGGTCACCTCAGTCATGAGAAACCACAGTGGACCCCAGGTGGCCAAGCGTCGGTTGTTGGCGGCGGTGGCGGAGTCGATCGTCCGGTATGCTGCCCCCGTGTGGTCTGAGGCGACGGATCTGCAGTGGTGCCGACGGAAGCTGGCCCAGGTGCAGAAGCCCCTGGCACGTGGCGTCACCAGCTCGTTCGTGTCGGTGGCATACGAGACCGGAGTCGTGCTAGCAGGCCTTGTGCCGTTCAGGCTGCTGGTGCGAGAGGACGCAAGGTGCCATCGGAGGCTCCTAGCTGCTCCGGGTGCCAGCCGCAAGGACATCCGGCTGGAGGAGCGGCAGAGGACTCTGCAGGAGTGGCAGAGAGCATGGGACGAGGCGGCCGCAGCATCAACGGCCAGTCGGTACGTGGTTTGGGCCCACCGAGTGATCCCGGACCTGCACCAGTGGATGGGAAGGCGGCATGGAGAGGTGGATTTCCACCTCTCGCAGGTGTTAACCGGGCACGGTTTCTTCCGGGAATACCTCCATGTCTGCGGTTTTGCCCCATCGGCGGAGTGCCCACGGTGTCCGGGGTCTGTCGAGTCGGTGGCCCACGTGCTGTTCCGGTGCGAGGTGTTCCAGGACATCCGAGTGGAGCTGCTGGGGTACGGCACCAGCGACCCGGTCAGCGAGGACAACATGGGCATGAAGTTGCTGGAGAGCCCCGAGCGGTGGAACAACATCCAGGAAGCTGCTCGCAGAATCACGAAGGTGTTACAGCAGCTCTGGCGCGAGGATGAGCTGCAGCTCAACCTTCGTGCACATCTCGAATCGCAACCGGCGATAACATCAGCAGACGACGCTGGTGCACAGGATGGCGAGCAGGTGTCTGTCGACGGGGTGGCGGACCTCTTCCGAGTCAACCGAGGTCGAGCCAGCCGAAACAGAAGAGGTCGTCGAAGGGCTGAAGAACGGGCGGAAGTGCGCCTTGCATCCGCACTGGCAGCAGCTGAACGTGATCGTGAGAGGATCATTCTGATGGCGGCGGTGCAGGCGGAGGAAGCAGGAGAAGCGCCACCACCCATCCCCACACGAGGACGCGGACTGCCTCCTTCTCCGAGTACCTTGAGAGCGCGACATGAGCGAAGACTCTACCTACAGCGGGTCTATCGTCAACGAGCGAGGGAAGGGACTCTACCACCAGTCCCACGAGGTAGAAGCCGGCGGAGTCGGACAGCCCCTTCGGAGGCGGACATCATCCGGCGGCGTGTGAGAAGACGAGAGATGGAGCGGCTACGTCGAACATCACGAAGGGAGCCGTCCAACCAGGGGGTGCGTGAGGTGCTATCTGCAGATTCCCTGGCATCTATCACGGAATCTACTACTTCCGGCCGATAAGCGAGGGGAATTTCGGGGGTGGAAAGTAAATAGAGGAACGGCATTATCGAATGCGATGGGAGACCCATACGATTAATTGAATTAATAAAGGCGATGCCACTTGCGCTTAATACTCCTGGTCCCAAGCCCCGCTAGGGAACGGGTCCAGGAGGGGGAGAAAAGGGATAGATATAAGTTTATTTTAAGCTTTGTACAAATAAATCCCTGAGTGTTAACAAAAAACGAAGTGGAGCTTGCGGCTTAATTTGACTCAACACGGGAAAATTTACCAGGTCCGAACTTATCGAGGTAAGACAGATTGAGAGCTCTTTCTCAAATTTAAGGGTAGTGGTGCATGGCCGTTCTTAGTTCGTGGAATGATTTGTCTGGTTAATTCCGATAACGAACGCGACTCAAACAAGCTAACTAGAACGCTGTCAGCAGTGCACCTCCGGGCGCACCTGACGTCAAGGCCGGCGGCCCCTTCACGGGCGGTCGTCGGCCACGTTTGCCCTGCTTAGCGGGACAACTTGTGTTTAGCAAGGTGAGAATGAGCGATAACAGGTCCGTGATGCCCTTAGATGTTCTGGGCTGCACGCGTGCTACAATGTGAGCAGCAGCGTGTTCTCGCCAATTGGCGCCCCCATTCCGAGAGGAACGGGAAATCACCCAAATGCTCATTTAGTTGGGATTGGGGACTGCAACGGTCCCCATGAACCTGGAATTTCTAGTAAGTGCTAGTCATTAGCTAGCGCTGATTACGTCCCTGCCCTTTGTACACACCGCCCGTCGCTACTACCGATGGATTATTTAGTGAGGTCTCTGGAGGCACACCTTCCGCGGTTCCTTCGTGAGCTGCAGCTGGCATGGCCGAAGTTGACCGAACTTGATGATTTAGAGGAAGTAAAAGTCGTAACAAGGTTTCCGTAGGTGAACCTGCGGAAGGATCATTACCGATCAATACATATATGTTGTTGTGTGAGTTGGTTAGAGAGATAGAGAAACACGGTATCAGCAGAACAAACTGCTA
>NW_026453529.1:107500-117500 GCF_943734755.1 Anopheles moucheti
GCACTGAAGGGCGTCCCGTCCGGATGCCTTGGGGGTGGAGGCTCACCCCTCGCCAGACGTCGCTCCACCGTCAATTGCCGACGCGCCTCGTTGCGCCGGTTGTTACGCGCCGCAACCACCTCATCATGCGCCGCATCCAGCCGTCGGGCCGCAGCAACCATCTCGTCATTGGCACTGGTCGCTCTCTCCACGTACCAATCCTGTTGGAGCGCCGTGGTGATTCGCCGGGCCATATCACATATGGCACTCCAATTTTCCCGGCTGTTCAGCAGGAACGACTGGAGACTGTCCGGTGATACGATGGCCACATCGCCCTCGCCCAGCACCTCCGTCCGCACGTCAGCAAAGCGCGGGCAGTAGAAGAACGCGTGCTCAGCCGACTCGACGACACCCGGGCACCGCACGCAGTCCGGCGAGGGGGTGAATCTCTGCACATGCAGGTATTCATGGAAGAAGCCGTGGCCCGAGAGAACTTGGGAGAGATGAAAGGTCATCTCCCCAAACCGACGGTTCTTCCACCCCTCGATGTCCGGGATCACCCGGTGTGTCCACGCCGTGAACCGGCTCGCCGGTGCCAACGCGTCCCACTCCTCCTGCCACTGACGCAGTGTGGCCGCGCGCTCCTCCACTCGCAGTTGACTCAATGGCGCGCCGGTGGTTTGATGCTGATGGTAGCATCGAGCGTCCTCCCGGATCTGCAGGCAGATCGGGATGACGCTAGCCAGGACCGTGGCGACCTCATATCTCACCGATATGAAGGTCCTGGCTACCGGCCTTGCATACTGCGCCTGCACGTTCTGCAGCATCCGCCTGCATCGCCTGACGTTGGTGGCCTCATGCCACACCGGGGCAGCATACCGGAGCGTTGAATCCACCACCGAGGACAGCAGCCGCCGCTTCGCTCCTTTAGGGCCCCCGTGGTTCTGCATCAGTCGGGAGATCCCCTTCGCCGCACGGAGTGCCTTCGCCGTGGCGTACTCAACGTGCGGGGTCCACAGCAGATGCTCGTGCAAAACCACGCCCAGGTACTTGAGGCTCTGCGTTGGCAGCCGCTGTATCCCCTCGATGGAGACCGAGGGCTGCGCATAGCCCCGCCGCATTGTGGACACCATGATGATCTCCGTCTTAGCCGGAGCAAGATGCAGGTGACGCTCTGCCATCCACGTGCCAATCATCTGGATCGCCAGCTGCGCAAGATCAGCCGCTTCCTGCGGCGTCGTGCCGCCCGCCAGCACCACCAGGTCGTCCGCGAACCCAATCGCCTCCACGCCGTCTGGGAACGCCAGCCGCAGGACTCCGTCGTACATTGTGTTCCACAATGTGGGACCGACAATGGAGCCCTGCGGTACGCCAGCCGACACCTTCCTGCGCACCGGTCCTTCACTGGTCTCGTAGACCAGCTCGCGCTCGGAGAAGTAGCTGCGCAAAATTCTCCTCAACGCTGCAGGAACGCGTTTCTCCTCCAGAGCCGTGGCGATCGCCCTCCAGCTCGCCGTGTTAAAAGCGTTCTGGACATCCAGTGCTGCCACCACCAGACACCGTGGATCGCGTCCGTTCGTCCGGTGGAATGTGCGCGCAAACTCGCCCCGCTCGACGACCCGCTGGATGGCCTGGACCGTCGACCTCCCGCGACGAAAGCCATATTGCTCCGGCGACAGTTGAGGGGCACTGCTGTCCTCCAAATGATCATTGAGGCGGTCCAAGACACACCTCTCAAACATTTTCGGGACTGCTCCCTCAAGGAGCAGCGGACGACTCGCCGCAGGATCGCCCGGTGGCTTGCCCGGCTTGGGCACCAGGACTAGCCGCGCCTCCTTCCATTCCTTCGGGAACTCGCCTCGCTCCAACAAATCATTGAACACCCGGGCGAACGTCGCCGGGTGCTCTCTGATTGCGGCCTTTACCGCGACGTTCGGGATCCCGTCCAGACCCGGAGCCTTTGTCAGAGCCATCCTGTCGGCCATCGCCAGGATCTCTGCTTCTGTGACGGGTCGTAGGGCCTCCTCGTCGTCCGTCCGCTCGATGACTGGCCACTCGAAGGCGGGATGAGCCGGGAAGAGCGCGTCAACGATTGGCTCTAATACCGCTCGGTCGGTCTCCTGCGGTGTTCGGCCACGCAGCTTGGCCATCACCACCTGGTACCCGAGACCAAACACGTCGCTGTCGACTGCGTCAATCAGCTCCTGCAGCTTCCCGCTCCGGCTCTCCTGGATCGCTCGCTGCAGCTGCCGTCGCAGGTCGTGAAGGCGAGCGGTCGCCACGTCGCGGTCCGCCGAACCTGTGGCAGCACTAAGCCTCTCCTCGGCAAGTTCACACTCCCGACGCAAGTCGCCCAGCTCCGGGGTCCACCAATACAGCCGAGGCTGTTGATGCTGCTTCGGCCTGCCTACCCTCTCCATGATGGCGTCGCAAGCGAGGGTCAATGCTCCGACCAGCGCCTCGGACGTATCAGCTTCTGCGAAGCGACAGTCGACGAGGGCGGTCTTGTAGTCCTCGCTGCGGAAGAGGGAGGTCTTCCAGCGAATCCCGGCATGCGTCGCGATAGCCCCGCTCCCGTGCGTCTGCGATGGCTGATGCTGCTGCCGCTGTCCCTGCCGACCCGGCACACCGACGGAATACTCCACGTAACGATGGTCGCTGTGGGTGAAGGTGGAACTCACCCTCCAGGTCCCAGGCAAGGCGATCGAGGTGCTTGCGAACGAGACGTCCACGATGCTTTCGCGCGCAACCCCGTTGCCCATGAAGGTGGGTACGTTGCCGCGGTTGACAACATCGAGCTGCAGATGCTGCACCGTCCCCATGAGCGAGTGGCCCCTGGATGTTGTGCGGGGACATCCCCACTCCTGGCTCCACGCGTTGAAATCACCGGCAAGCACGATGAGCTGGTGACCAACCAACGCCATCTCCACCGCCTCGAGATAGGCGCCAAAGTCCGCTGGCCCGATGTTCGGCGAAACGTAACAGCTGGCAAAGGTGACACCTGCCACTGTGGCCACCACCAGCCCGGGATGGACGCTACCCCACAGGCGTTGGATGGGGTAAACCCCGGTGGCGACCACTGCCACACTCTGCGCCTCATCCACCGCCCATCTGCCGTTATCTCGAGGCGGCTTGTACAGCTCGCAGGCAATGACGACGTCCACCCGCTGCTCCCGTGCCGTCTGCAGCATCAGGTCCTGTGCAACCCGGCTGCGCCCGAGGTTGATCTGCAGGACCTTCAGACCCGAGTGCAGGACGGATGTCCCACCCGGTGAGGGCCCTTGCAAACCGCGCAGCACACCTCCGCTGTGCAGACTCGGGCCAGGTGGCCCGGTTGACCGCAACGGATGCAGTGCGCCGATCTGTCGATCTCGCTCCTGCACTGGTGCCGCAGATGTCCGTGCTCCAGGCACTTGAAGCACCGCAGTTGTCCCCGAGTCGGAGGTGCCAGTCGCGTCGCCAGGCAGGAGGTGTGCAACACTCGCACATGCTGCTGGTGAACACGGTCCGCCACCTTGGCCGACATCTTTACATACGCTGTCTGCGTGCCGTTCCACGCCTTCGTGAGATGCACGGCGGATTCGCTCACCGACTCCGAGCAAACTGCTTTCACCGCCATCGCCACATCCGATGCAACCGCTAAAGGGTCCACCTCATCAAGGCGGACCTCAACCGTCTCCGTCACCAAGCGGATGGTGGCCGGAGCTGCAGCCTGCGCGCAGACCTGCTGCACCCGTTCCAGGACTTCCTGCGCGTTGACGCCTTCTTGAAGGTCCATGACCAGCCGATCACGCGTCGTCCGTCGCCCGACTCCTAGCTTGGCCTGGTCTTCGGTCAACGACGGAGCACTGCGTATCAGCTGATACACATCGGTCCACGACTGTCCCTGTCCCGGGGCGACCTCGATGGCGTCCAGCTTCTTCTTCGCCTGCTTCCGTGGCGCAGATTGTGGACGCGGCATGACCTGCTGTTGCACCAAAGGCCGCTGTGGCTGAGGCCGTTGCGGCTGTTGTCGTTGCTGCTGCTGCGGTTGTTGCCGCTGCTGTTGCTGCTGCCGTTGCGGAAGCTGCGGCCACTGTTGCTGCCGCTGTAGATCAGCCGCCTGCTGACGTGGCGGCTTACGGCGCACCACCTCAACCCAGGAGCCGCCATCCGTCGTCTGAGGTGGCTTGCTCGTAGCCACCACCGCGTCCTGCTGATATCCACGCTGCTGCGTGCTCTGCTGCGTAGCCCGCTCCAGCTGCTGCTGCACAGTAGTTGGCTGCTGGTTCTGCCCGACGGTCTGTGCCACCAGCGCCGTCAACAACTCTCGCTCCTTCCGGAGCTCCTCGCGCAGCTGCTGATTGTCAGCAACCAGCCGCTCCTCCCGCTGCCGAGCCTCCAGACGCGCCTCGCGGAGGTCTTGCCGAGCCTGCTCAGCTGCCGCCTCCATCTGAACTCGCAGGAGCGTTACCTGCTCCTCCAGCTTTTTGACGACCGCAAGCAACGTCTCGCTGTCGAGTTTCGCCTCGCTAATGATGCGTCGCACCTCGCTCGACGGAGAGCCTCCAGTGCCAGTCACCAACCTGGCCGCATACTTGCTGGAGCTCATGGCTCCACTAACAGCCACACCCTCCATCACCGGCGTTAGCGGGACAGTGAGCCGCTTGCCCGCGCTCATGGCCGATCTGCTCCTGGTGGTGGCTGCGCTCGGTTCGTCAACCGAGAGTGTTCGCGCCCTTAAGCCCCTGTCCATGGCCCTGTGAAGGCCAGCCTATCAAGGTTTTTATTTATTGTTATATTTGCTCTAAAACCAAAAGTAAATATTAGTTTCGGAAAACAAATATTTAAAACCAATAAATATTTTGCCCGGGTTCGCCTCCTTATCCAGCGTTGAGATCACCGCCTGTCGGTATGCAACCCGCATACACCGACCCGGGTTGCCCGCTGGTACCGACGTTGAAATCTCCCAAGCGCGCGGGTTGTTGTCGCCGCTACCGCTGAATCCGCTATCGTCCACCAGGTGACGCCACTGATGAAGTCTCCCGTTAGTTCCGATAGATGGCGCTGCCCCGTGTCTCGGCTAAGGCGAAAGCTCGGAGCCGAAAGCTTTGCCAATGACGCCGATGACGTCAGCACAAACGTCAACACGTCAACACGTACACACGCGACGATCCACCTGACGCCGCTCTGCCGCTGTTTTTCACGCACTTTTTTCTCAGTTTTGTGGCGTTTTCCACACTGCCACCGTCCGGAAAATTGTTCTTCGGCGTCGCCACTGCGTAATAAACGTGCCACTTGATGTTTTTGTCGTCCCTTTCGCGAATAAATAGCACTTGTTTGTTCCCATACAAAATGTATGGGAGAGATTTATATCGCTTTTATCAGGCGAGCATCGTCCTGTTTTGTTATTTTTCCACCATTAAAAGGTAAAAGGCACTAAAACTCAATGTTTATAACACTTTTTAGCCCTTTTTTCGCAATTTTACACCCTGATTTTCGTATTTTAACACGAGCGACACAGAGGCACGTCCTAACACCGTGAATGACAGCTACGCACACAGGGATAACTGGCTTGTGGCCGCCAAGCGTTCATAGCGACGTGGCTTTTTGATCCTTCGATGTCGGCTCTTCCTATCATTGTGAAGCAAAATTCACCAAGCGTAGGATTGTTCACCCTTTCAAGGGAACGTGAGCTGGGTTTAGACCGTCGTGAGACAGGTTAGTTTTACCCTACTGGTGTGTGCTGTTTGCCGCTATCTTAACGGAATTCCTGTGCAGTACGAGAGGAACCACAGGTACGGACCACTGGCTCAATACTAGTTCGACCGGACTTTGGTATGACGCTACGTCCGCTGGATTATGCCTGAACGCCTCTAAGGTCGTATCCAATCCGAGCTGATAGCGCTTCTCAAACCCATTAGGTGATCGGAAGCTAGCGGGCTTAACAACCCTCCGAGATCCGTCGGTGCTGCCCCGCGCACACTGACGTCTCATCCCCGCTATAGCACTAGACTGAGCCGCAACGGGCGGGAGCACGCTGCACGTGGAAGTACCTTACCACAGGGAACCCTGGTGGCTGTGTTTCCGTCGACCGTGGATACAACTAGTTTCGACACCTTCGACCGCCCGCAAACGACGGGACTACAGGCTGGGAGCTGCGAGTTGTAGAGATGCGTTCGCATCGATCCTCTCAGGCGACCCATGCTTGCTGGTGCTCGCGTTCACTTTGGGAATGGAGTGTTCGCGAGAGTGATTGTTGTGTTGTGTGTGTACAGTTGGTGCTTGCGTGCACTCCCATAGTGGAGTGTTCGCGAGCTTAAAACGCTAAGTCCCGATTAATACTCTCCTCGCAACATTATGTGCGTGGCTCCACGCCAAGTGGGATTAGCGGTGCGAAACGCGATTGGTAAAGTCGATGGTGATGTGCGTACCAACAGACGATTTGTTAAGTCAAATGCGAACTGTGGTGCAACAGGCAATGTGTGTTTATTATCAGGTGTTGTTGGAAGTCAATACGATTTGACTTTCAAAAATTTTTCTAAGTCCCGATTTTTTTTCTCGTCGAGTAACTACAATGCACTATTTCTATCGCAGCGGACTTGTTGTTCATGGCCTAAATGATCGCGAACGAACACGTATTCGCAAAAAAATTTTTGTATGAAAAAGTCACCACTCGGGTACCTCCATACAAAAGTACCAAGTTCGGGTCGAGTGGTCGATGGACGTCGAAGGTGAAAATTTTTCATCATCGAAAATTTTTTCCAAAGTTGAAGCAATTGGGCCCTAGAGTATGAAAAGTGAAACCACGGATCGATATGAGAAATAAAAATTTTTGTATGAAAAAGTCACCACTCGGGTACCTCCATACAAAAGTACCAAGTTCGGGTCGAGTGGTCGATGGACGTCGAAGGTGAAAATTTTTCATCATCGAAAATTTTTTCCAAAGTTGAAGCAAATGGGCCCTAGAGTATGAAAAGTGAAACCACGGATCGATTTGAGAAATAAAAATTTTTTGTATGGGAGGGCCCCTGCTAGAACATTTTTCCCAAGTGCGACCATTTTACCCAGTGAGTCAAAAAAAATTTTTTTCACGGTGACTCAAAACTTCAATATTAGACTCCCCTGAGTATGAAAAGTGAAACGAAAATCATTTTTGAGAAGAAAAAATTTTTGTATGGGAGGGCCCCTGCTAGAACATTTTTACCAAGTGCGACCATTTTACCCGGTGAGTCAAAAAAAAATTTTTGTATGGGAGGGCCCCTGCTAGAACATTTTTCCCAAGTGCGTCGATTTTGGGTCGCCGACACAAGCTCGGGTCAAAAAAATTTTTTTTTCACGGTGACTCAAAACATCAATTTTAGACTCCCCTGAGTATGAAAAGTGAAACGAAAATCATTTTTGAGAAGAAAAAAATTTTGTATGGGAGGGCCCCTGCTAGAACATTTTTCCCAAGTGCGTCGATTTTGGGTCGCCGACACAAGCTCGGGTCAAAAAAATTTTTTTTTCACGGTGACTCAAAACATCAATTTTAGACTCCCCTGAGTATGAAAAGTGAAACGAAAATCATTTTTGAGAAGAAAAAATTTTTGTATGGGAGGGCCCCTGCTAGAACATATTTCCCAAGTGCGTCGATTTTGGGTCGCCGACACAAGCTCGGGTCAAAAAATTTTTTTTTTCACGGTGACTCAAAACATCAATTTTAGACTCCCCTGAGTATGAAAAGTGAAACGAAAATCATTTTTGAGAAGAAAAAATTTTTGTATGGGAGGGCCCCTGCTAGAACATTTTTCCCAAGTGCGTCGATTTTGGGTCGCCGACACAAGCTCGGGTCAAAAAAATTTTTTTTTCACGGTGACTCAAAACATCAATTTTAGACTCCCCTGAGTATGAAAAGTGAAACGAAAATCATTTTTGAGAAGAAAAAAATTTTGTATGGGAGGGCCCCTGCTAGAACATTTTTCCCAAGTGCGTCGATTTTGGGTCGCCGACACAAGCTCGGGTCAAAAAAATTTTTTTTTCACGGTGACTCAAAACATCAATTTTAGACTCCCCTGAGTATGAAAAGTGAAACGAAAATCATTTTTGAGAAGAAAAAATTTTTGTATGGGAGGGCCCCTGCTAGAACATATTTCCCAAGTGCGTCGATTTTGGGTCGCCGACACAAGCTCGGGTCAAAAAATTTTTTTTTTCACGGTGACTCAAAACATCAATTTTAGACTCCCCTGAGTATGAAAAGTGAAACGAAAATCATTTTTGAGAAGAAAAAATTTTTGTATGGGAGGGCCCCTGCTAGAACATTTTTCCCAAGTGCGTCGATTTTTGGGTCGCCGACACAAGCTCGGGTCAAAAAAATTTTTTTTTCTCGGTGACTCAAAACATCAATTTTAGACTCCCCTGAGTATGAAAAGTGAAACGAAAATCATTTTTGAGAAGAAAAAATTTTTGTATGGGAGGGCCCCTGCTAGAACATTTTTCCCAAGTGAGTCGATTTTTGGGTCGCGACACAAGCTCGGGTCAAAAAAAATTTTTTTTTCATGGTGACTCAAAACATCAATTTTAGACTCCCCTGAGTATGAAAAGTGAAACGAAAATCATTTTTGAGAAGAAAAAAATTTGTATGGGAGGGCCCCTGCTAGAACATTTTTCCCAAGTAAATTCGATTTTACCCGGTGAGTCAAAAAATTTTGAAAAAAATATTTTTCCAAAATCGTGTTCATTGCCTATTATAAGGGACCAGGTCAGCTCACACGCATTTTTGGAGACCATATGGAAAGTGCGTCTGGGATTGCGGAAATTAAGTTTAGAGTGTTAAATGATGGTTTCGCAATCCCGAAAGGCTCAAAATCCACCCTAAGGTTCCCCGGGTGAAATGTGGTTTCCAAGGTGTGAGCGCTATCGGTGATAGAGTTGGAATGTGATTTCCAGAGCGCAGGGCGACTGGGCTAGAGCGAAAATCATAGACAAGGGTAAGTATTGGACTGAACGACTCGAAGCAAACGAAAATCATAGACAAGGGTAATGGACTGAACGACTCGAAGCAAACGAAAACCACACACAAGAGTAATGGACTGAACAAATCGAAGCAAACGAAAATCACATACAAGAGTAATGGACTGAACGAATCGAAGCAAACGAAAACCACAGACAAGAGTAATAGAGTGAACGAATCGAAGCAAACGAAAGTCATGGACAAGAGTACTGAAAATCGGACCAAACCTCTCGAAGCACACGAAAACCATGAACACAGGGATAACTGAGAACGAACCTACCTATCAGAGCATGTGAAAGCATGGACAAGAGTACTGAAAATCGGACCAAACCTCTAGAAGCACACGAAAATCATGGACAAGAGTACTCAAAAACACGGACCAAACCTGTCGAAGCACACGAAAACCATGAACACAGGGATAACTGAAAACTGACTGTGAACCTATCAGAGCATGTGAAAGCATGGACAAGAGTACTGAAAATCGGACCAAACCTCAAGAAGCACACGAAAATCATGGACAAGAGTACTCAATAACACGGACCAAACCTGTCGAAGCACACGAAAACCATGAACACAGGGATAACTGAAAACTGACTGTGAACCTATCAGAGCATGTGAAAGCATGGACAAGAGTACTGAAAATCGGACCAAACCTCAAGAAGCACACGAAAATCATGGACAAGAGTACTCAAAAACACGGACCAAACCTGTCGAAGCACACGAAAACCATGAACACAGGGATAACTGAAAACTGACTGTGAACCTATCAGAGCATGTGAAAGCATGGACAAGAGTACTGAAAATCGGACCAAACCTCAAGAAGCACACGAAAATCATGGACAAGAGTACTCAAAAACACGGACCAAACCTGTCGAAGCACACGAAAACCATGAACACAGGGATAACTGAAAACGAACCGAACCTCTCGTAGCAAACGAAAAACATGGACAAAATATTCGAAACGAACCGAAGCTCGATGCGAAAAACATGGGAAAGCAAGCCCGTAAGTCGCACTATCAAGCCCATAAGTCGCACTATCAAGCCCATAAG
>NW_026453529.1:127500-135000 GCF_943734755.1 Anopheles moucheti
AATGCTGGATGCTCCGGAAACAGTGCGTCGACAATCGGGTCGAGTACGGCTCGGTCCGTTTCCGGTGGCGCCCTGCTGCGCAGTTTCACTCGCACCACTTTGTACCCGAGTCCGAACACCTCGGCTTCCACGCAGTCGATGAGCTCTTGAAGGCTGCTTTCTTTGCTGCTCTTTATTTCAGCCTTTAGCAGACGGCGGCAATCTTGCAGCCTGGCAGATGTCGCTGCACGCTCCGACAGTTGGGCTCGGCAATGAGCGGCCTCCGCTGCTTCGCACTCCTCCCTCAGGCGCTCAATCTCCGGAGACCACCAGTACATCTGGGGCTTGCGGTGGAAAGTGGCCCCATGCACTCTCTCCATGGTCTCGTCGCACGCCTGGGTGAGTCCGCCGATCAGCCCCTCCGGTGTATCGACCTGTTCGAAGTGGCCGTGTGTGAGGGCGATGTCGAAGCACCTCCTGTCGAATTGCGCCGTCTTCCACCGGGTCCCGGCGTGTCTGGCTGTCCCATCGCTGGCTGCTGTCCGGCTTCGCTGCTGCTGGCCTCGTCGCGTGGAACGTTGACCCGGAACGTCCACCTGAAACTCAACGTAGGCGTGATCGCTACCGGAGAATCGGCTCAGCACTCGCCATGAGCCCGGCCTCGCGATGGATGGGCTAGCGAATGTAACGTCGATCACGCTTTCTCGCGCCGCCCCGTTGCCCTTGAACGTGGGCACGTTGCCACGGTTGAGCGTCTGCAGCGACAGCTGCTCCACCACACTCAGGAGATCCTGCCCCTTCTGGGTAGTGCGCGCGCTCCCCCATTCCTCGTTCCACGCATTAAAGTCGCCGGCCAGGACGGATGTTGTGTGTCCGACGAGCGACATTTCCACCGCACCGAGGAAGCTCTCGAATTCCGCGGGACCGCTGCTGGGGGACACGTAACAGCTGGCAAACGTGACTCCTGCTATGGTGGCCACCACTAGTCCCGGGGCGACGCTCCCCCACAAACGCTGAATTGGATAGGCGCCCGTTGCGATGATCGCCACGCCCTGCTCCACATCAACGGCCCACCGCGGGTCGTCGCGAGGCGGTCGATACAGCTCGCAGGCGAGCACCACCTGAACCTCGAGCTCGCGAGCCGTCTGCAACATCAGGTCTTGTGCTGCCTGACATCGCCCGAGGTTCACCTGCAGCACTCTCAGCGCCGGCACGTCGGGTGTCCCACCCGATGCGGTCCCCCGCAGGCGGCACAGCAGACCTCCGCCGTGCAGCTCTTCGCCTGATGGTCCGGCTTCCCGCAGCGAATGCAGCAAGCCGAGCGATCCGTCTCGCTCTTGCACGCCGCCCGGATGTGCCCCGTCTCCAGGCACCTGAAGCAGCGTTGCTGACGCGCCTGCAGTTGCGTCACTTGCTCGATCAGGCAAGACGTGAACTTGATCTTCACGTGCTCGCCCACCAGCTTCTCCGCTACCTTGACCGGAACCCGAACTATCGCCACCTTCGTGCTGTCCCACGCAGATCGCAGACGGACCGAGGTCTCCTCCACGGTAACATGGCACAGGTTGGTCAGTGCCATCGCCACATCGACCTCCTTCGCTAAAGGGTCGATCGCTGCAATTTTGATTTCCGTCGTCGGCGTCACCAGTCGAGCTGAGGCCGACAGTTCCGTTTTTTCGCAGACCTCCTTTATGGTCTGCAGGACTCCTGCAGCGTCCGCGCCTTCGTTCAGCTCCATCACCAACCTGGAGCGTGTGGTGCGTCGTCCTACACCGAGGGCCTCCTGGTGCTTCTCCATTTCTGGAGCCGCTCGCACCGCCTGGTATACCTCCAGCCAGGTTTGCCCCTCGCCTGGGGCGATTTCTACTGCGTCCGGCTTCGCTTTACGCTGCCGCTGGCGCTGTCCTCCCCGTTGTGTTGCAGGCTGGCTGCGCCGAGCCTGTTGTCCCTGCTGTTGCTGGGGCTGCTGTCTTGATGGCCCAGCGAACGCCTGTCGCTGAACCTCCGCCCGTCGTTGCGGTAGTTCCGGCCACTGCTGCTGCTGCTGCTGCTGCTGCTGCTGCTGCTGCTGCTGCTGCCGGCTCGTTGCTTGGCGTGCTGGTTTGCGACGCACCACCTCAGACCAAGAGCCGCCTTCCTGGTCCGGAAGTGGAGCTGCCGTTGCCATCGCCGCTCCTTGCTGGTGCTGCTGCTGCCTCCATTGCTGCTGCTGCTGCTGCTGCTGCTGCTGCTGCTGCTGCTGCTGCTGCTGCTGCTGCTGCTGCTGCTGCTGCTGATGTTGCTGCTGCTGCCGCCCTGAACGCTGGCCACCCCCGTAGCCTAGCGTCTGCGCCAGCAGTTCTTGGAAGCTGGCGCGCTCCTCCTTCAGCTCGTGGCGCAGACGCTCGTTTTCCTCACGAGCCACCGTCTCGCGCATGCGGGCTTCCTCTCTGACCAGCTTCGTCTCCTGCCTGGCCTGTTCTGCCATCGCCTCCATCTGCTGCCGGAGCATCGTTATCTCCTGCTGCAGACCGGCGATCGTTGCACGCAGCTGTTCATTGGACAGCGACGAATCGTTCAGGAGCTGTCGGAGCTCCGCCATGTCCGAGATCCCCTGCTTCGTTGCCGTCGCCGAGACTCGCGTAAGCATAACTTTCGGCTCAACAGCCGAAAGGGACCGCCCCACCCTTTCGTCGGTGGACTCCGACCTGAGTCGCGTGGTGCGAGTTGTCGCCATTACTGACGCCTTACTTCAACTCTCCCTTGCGGGAGGACGCTAATAGCGGGCCACGGAGAGGTTTTTCCGGCCTGGTGAAGTGAGGGAAGATGATAGGAGGACGAGTGGGTGCGCGTTGAACTCGTCTCGTCAAGCCGCTTCTTTTGATACCGCACTTTGTGGGGTGGCGATAAAATTTTCCGCGGAAAATCGCGAAAAACCGCTTCCTGGGTGGTTTTTCCGCCCTAGGGGGGTGGGGGTGGGTGGTATGGTGGTGGGGGGGTATTTTCCCGACTCCCCTCTTGAAAACTCGTCGTTTGATACCCCGCACGACGGTATCAGGGCGAAAATTTTCTTCTTCGGGAAAACGCTTTTCCGCCCGTATCTCCCTGGATCTTGCGAAAATCACTTTTCCGGCGACGGTTTTGGAAGTGATAATTCACCCCGCAACTTTCTTCCAAACACCCGGGAGCTCTACCTCCGCTCCTTGGCCGGGAAAATCGCCAAAAACCGCTTCCTGGGTGGTTTTTCCGCCCTAGGGGGGTGGGAGTGGGTGGTATGGTGGTGGGGGGGTATTTTCCCGACTCCTCTCTTGAAAACTCGTCGTTTGATACCCCGCACGACGGTATCAGGGCGAAAATTTTCTTCTTCGGAAAAACGCTTTTCCGCCCGTGTCTTTCTGGATGTTGCGAAAATCGCTTTTCCGGCGATGGTTTCCGATGTGATAATTTACCCCGCAACTTTCTTCCAAACACCCGGGAGCTCTACCTCCGCTCCTTGGCCGGGAAAATCGCGGAAAACCACTTTTCGCGGGGGTTTTCCGGGGCTGGGTGGCGGGTGGGTGGTGCTAGGGGGGGGGAAACCGCGTTTCCCCCACTCCTCTTTCCGAGACGCGTCGTTAGACACCCCACACGATGGTATTGGGCCGAAAATCTCACACACACAAATTTCACACACACACAAAGAGCGGTGAAATTTCGTCCGGGAGTGCCCCTCCGGGAGCGCTAGCGCTCCAGCAGGGGGGTGATTCGTCCGGAAGTTTTTTCCTCGCTCTTTTTCACACACACGCCGCCATTTTCGACGAGCACGTGGTTTTCTTTGTCCGCGAATAACTCCCTGAGTTTTTGTCCGATTTCCACGAAATTTTCAACACTTGTCCTTTACTGTAGAGCGCAACTTTTAAGACACCTTCCAGCCGAATCGATTCGCAATGTTCGGAGTTATACAGGTGTGAAATTTCACCACAAAAACACCTGCCGTTCCGCGAACTCCATCAATTCGGCCAATGTTTCTTCACCAAAAGGTGTGGCCTGGTGAGGCCCACGAAGTGTCACTATCACTTTTTCGATATCTTCACTCTTTCGCACAATATGTCACAAAAACCGTTTCGTTGAATAACACACGCAAGGGGGGGCGTGGGGCCACCAAATTCGCAGGGGGGGTTCCGGAGGGTACCTCCAACTTTACTGCAAACTTTCGCACCGGTCAAACGCAAATTGCGGCACTTTTGCTCTGAAACACGGAGGAGCGTGGATTTGCGTCTGCTCTCTCTGGAGGCTCGCACCAGACTACAGGGATAACTGGCTTGTGGCCGCCAAGCGTTCATAGCGACGTGGCTTTTTGATCCTTCGATGTCGGCTCTTCCTATCATTGTGAAGCAAAATTCACCAAGCGTAGGATTGTTCACCCTTTCAAGGGAACGTGAGCTGGGTTTAGACCGTCGTGAGACAGGTTAGTTTTACCCTACTGGTGTGTGCTGTTTGCCGCTATCTTAACGGAATTCCTGTGCAGTACGAGAGGAACCACAGGTACGGACCACTGGCTCAATACTAGTTCGACCGGACTTTGGTATGACGCTACGTCCGCTGGATTATGCCTGAACGCCTCTAAGGTCGTATCCAATCCGAGCTGATAGCGCTTCTCAAACCCATTAGGTGATCGGAAGCTAGCGGGCTTAACAACCCTCCGAGATCCGTCGGTGCTGCCCCGCGCACACTGACGTCTCATCCCCGCTATAGCACTAGACTGAGCCGCAACGGGCGGGAGCACGCTGCACGTGGAAGTACCTTACCACAGGGAACCCTGGTGGCTGTGTTTCCGTCGACCGTGGATACAACTAGTTTCGACACCTTCGACCGCCCGCAAACGACGGGACTACAGGCTGGGAGCTGCGAGTTGTAGAGATGCGTTCGCATCGATCCTCTCAGGCGACCCATGCTTGCTGGTGCTCGCGTTCACTTTGGGAATGGAGTGTTCGCGAGAGTGATTGTTGTGTTGTGTGTGTACAGTTGGTGCTTGCGTGCACTCCCATAGTGGAGTGTTCGCGAGCTTAAAACGCTTAGTCCCGATTAATACTCTCCTCGCAACATTATGTGCGTGGCTCCACGCCAAGTGGGATTAGCGGTGCGAAACGCGATTGGTAAAGTCGATGGTGATGTGCGTACCAACAGGCGATTTGTTAAGTCAAATGCGATCTGTGGTGCAACAGGCAATGTGTGTTTATTATCAGGTGTTGTTGGAAGTCAATACGATTTGACTTTCAAAAATTTTTCTAAGTCCTGATTTTTTTTCTCGTCGAGTAACTACAATGCACTATTTCTATCGCAGCGGACTTGTTGTTCATGGCCTAAATGATCGCGAACGAACACGTATTCGCAAAAAAATTTTTGTATGAAAAAGTCACCACTCGGGTACCTCCATACAAAAGTACCAAGTTCGGGTCGAGTGGTCGATGGACGTCGAAGGTGAAAATTTTTCATCATCGAAAATTTTTTCCAAAGTTGAAGCAAATGGGCCCTAGAGTATGAAAAGTGAAACCACGCATCGATTTGAGAAATAAAAATTTTTGTATGAAAAAGTCACCACTCGGGTACCTCCATACAAAAGTACCAAGTTCGGGTCGAGTGGTCGATGGACGTCGAAGGTGAAAATTTTTCATCATCGAAAATTTTTTCCAAAGTTGAAGCAAATGGGCCCTAGAGTATGAAAAGTGAAACCACGCATCGATTTGAGAAATAAAAATTTTTGTATGAAAAAGTCACCACTCGGGTACCTCCATACAAAAGTACCAAGTTCGGGTCGAGTGGTCGATGGACGTCGAAGGTGAAAATTTTTCATCATCGAAAATTTTTTCCAAAGTTGAAGCAATTGGGCCCTAGAGTATGAAAAGTGAAACCACGGATCGATTTGAGAAATAAAAATTTTGGTATGAAAAAGTCACCACTCGGGTACCTCCATACAAAAGTACCAAGTTCGGGTCGAGTGGTCGATGGACGTCGAAGGTGAAAATTTTTCATCATCGAAAATTTTTTCCAAAGTTGAAGCAATTGGGCCCTAGAGTATGAAAAGTGAAACCACGGATCGATTTGAGAAATAAAAATTTTGGTATGAAAAAGTCACCACTCGGGTACCTCCATACAAAAGTACCAAGTTCGGGTCGAGTGGTCGATGGACGTCGAAGGTGAAAATTTTTCATCATCGAAAATTTTTTCCAAAGTTGAAGCAAATGGGCCCTAGAGTATGAAAAGTGAAACCACGCATCGATTTGAGAAATAAAAATTTTTTGTATGGGAGGGCCCCTGGTAGAACATTTTTCCCAAGTGCGACCATTTTACCCGGTGAGTCAAAAAAAAATTTTTTTTCACCGTGACTCAAAACATCAATTTTAGACTCCCCTGAGTATGAAAAGTGAAACGAAAATCATTTTTGAGAAGAAAAAATTTTTGTATGGGAGGGCCCCTGCTAGAACATATTTCCCAAGTGCGTCGATTTTGGGTCGCCGACACAAGCTCGGGTCAAAAAAATTTTTTTTTCACGGTGACTCAAAACATCAATTTTAGACTCCCCTGAGTATGAAAAGTGAAACGAAAATCATTTTTGAGAAGAAAAAATTTTTGTATGGGAGGGCCCCTGCTAGAACATATTTCCCAAGTGCGTCGATTTTGGGTCGCCGACACAAGCTCGGGTCAAAAAAATTTTTTTTTCTCGGTGACTCAAAACATCAATTTTAGACTCCCCTGAGTATGAAAAGTGAAACGAAAATCATTTTTGAGAAGAAAAAATTTTTGTATGGGAGGGCCCCTGCTAGAACATATTTCCCAAGTGCGTCGATTTTGGGTCGCCGACACAAGCTCGGGACAAAAAATTTTTTTTTTCTCGGTGACTCAAAACATCAATTTTAGACTCCCCTGAGTATGAAAAGTGAAACGAAAATCATTTTTGAGAAGAAAAAATTTTTGTATGGGAGGGCCCCTGCTAGAACATTTTTCCCAAGTGCGTCGATTTTGGGTCGCCGACACAAGCTCGGGTCAAAAAAAATTTTTTTTCTCGGTGACTCAAAACATCAATTTTAGACTCCCCTGAGTATGAAAAGTGAAACGAAAATCATTTTTGAGAAGAAAAAATTTTTGTATGGGAGGGCCCCTGCTAGAACATATTTCCCAAGTGCGTCGATTTTTGGGTCGCCGACACAAGCTCGGGTCAAAAAAATTTTTTTTTCTCGGTGACTCAAAACATCAATTTTAGACTCCCCTGAGTATGAAAAGTGAAACGAAAATCATTTTTGAGAAGAAAAAAATTTGTATGGGAGGGCCCCTGCTAGAACATTTTTCCCAAGTAAATTCGATTTTACCAGGTGAGTCAAAAAATTTTGAAAAAAATATTTTGCCAAAATCGTGTTCATTGCCTATTATAAGGGACCAGGTCAGCTCACACGCATTTTTGGAGACCATATGGAAAGTGCGTCTGGGATTGCGGAAATTAAGTTTAGAGTGTTAAATGATGGTTTCGCAATCCCGAAAGGCTCAAAATCCACCCTAAGGTCCCCT
>NW_026453529.1:145000-146338 GCF_943734755.1 Anopheles moucheti
GTCCCCTCTCGATCTTGTTGGTGCAGATGACGGTGTACCCGGCTGTCCTCTTCAATAAGGCGGCAGATCGGGATCAACCCGGCCAGCAGCACCGCCGTTTCACCACGCACCGTCCGGAACGCTCTGCATACCCGAATCGCCGTCTTACGCTGTACTCGACTGACAAGCCTGCGGCATTGTCGTCTTTCCAAGCCTTCCGACCATACTGGGGCTCCGTAGCGAAGGATGGAGTCCGCTACAGCCGCCAGTAGGCGGGCTCGCGACGATTTCGGGCCGCTGTGATTCGGCAGAAGCCGTGTCACCGCCTGGGCGACCTTCTCCGCCTTTGCCGCAGCCTTCTCCACGTGCGGGAGCCAGGACAGATGGTCCTGCAGCCACACGCCCAGATAGCGGATGGATCTGGATGCCGGAACCGCTACTCCTTCAACGACGACGCTGACTGCTGGAGGCCGCTTCAAGCTCGATATCACCGTCATCTCCGTCTTCTCCGGCGCCAGGGCAAGACGGTGACGGGACATCCAGCTGCTGATGGTCACGATCGCTGCCTCCGCCTTCGAGGCCGCGGCTTCGGGAGTCACCGCCGGGGCGAGCAGGACTAAGTCGTCGGCATAGCCGACTAACTCCGTCCCCGGTGGCAGTGGCACTCCCAGGACCCCGTCGTAAAGCACGTTCCACAGGGTGGGGCCCAGGATGGACCCCTGTGGAACTCCCGCGCTGATGTGCCGCTCGACAGGGCCCTCGCTGGTCTCGATGATCAGCCGCCGGTCCCCGAAGTAACTCCTCAGCATCCTCCTGAGTGCGGATGGCACGCCTTTCTCCTGCAACGCGTTGGCGATGGACTGCCAGGACGCGGTGTTGAACGCGTTGCGGACGTCTAAAGCGACCACCATCAGGCAGCGGTTGTCCCGCTGGTTTGTCCGGCGAAAGGACATGGCCGTCCTACCAGCCTCAACAACCCGCTGGATCGCACTGATGGTGGATCGCCCTTTCCGGAAGCCGTACTGCCGCTCCGACAGCCGTGGAGCTTCAGGATCCTCGAGGTGGACGTTGAGCCGGGACAGGATCAGGCGCTCCAACACCTTGCCGAGTGCGTCAAGCATGCACAACGGCCGGTACGAGGAGCTTTCCCCGGGAGGTTTGCCTGGCTTGGGCAGCAACACCAGGCGCTGTCGCTTCCACGGCGCAGGAAACGTGCCACTGTCCAGGCAGTCCTGGTACAAGCGGCGAAAAACCTCCGGGTACTCCCTGATCGCTGTCCTGACGGCTGCATTGGGGATCCCGTCCAAACCCGGCGCCTTCCGGTTGGCCATGCTCCCCACGATGTCCAGCAGCTCGCTC
>NW_026453530.1:0-2500 GCF_943734755.1 Anopheles moucheti
GGGCGGAGGTTCAGCGACAGGCGTTCGCTGGGCCATCAAGACAGCAGCCCCAGCAACAGCAGGGACAACAGGCTCGGCGCAGCCAGCCTGCAGCACAACGGGGAGGACAGCGCCAGCGGCAGCGTAAAGCGAAGCCGGACGCAGTAGAAATCGCCCCAGGCGAGGGGCAAACCTGGCTGGAGGTATACCAGGCGGTGCGAGCGGCTCCAGAAATGGAGAAGCACCAGGAGGCCCTAGGTGTAGGACGACGCACCACACGCTCCAGGTTGGTGATGGAGCTTAATGAAGGCGCGGACGCTGCAGGAGTTCTGCAGACCATCAAAGAGGTCTGCGAAAAGGCGGAACTGTCGGCCTCAGCTCGGCTGGTGACGCCTACTGCGGAAATAAAAATCCTGGCGATCGACCCTTTAGCGAAGGAGGCCGATGTGGCGATGGCACTGTCCAATCTGTGCCATATCACCGTGGAGGAGACCTCGGTTCGTCTGCGACCTGCGTGGGACAGCACGAAGGTGGCGATGGTACGGGTACCGGTCAAGGTAGCGGAGAAGCTGGTGGGCGAGCACGTGAAGATCAAGTTCACGTCTTGCCTGATCGAGCAAGTGACGCAACTGCAGGCGCGTCAGCAACGCTGCTTCAGGTGCCTGGAGACGGGGCACATCCGGGCGGCGTGCAAGAGCGAGACGGATCGCTCGGCTTGCTGCATTCGCTGCGGGAAGCCGGACCATCAGGCGAAGAGCTGCACGGCGGAGGTCTGCTGTGCCGCCTGCGGGGGACCGCATCGGGTGGGACACCCGACGTGCCGGCGCTGAGAGTGCTGCAGGTGAACCTCGGGCGATGTCAGGCAGCACAAGACCTGATGTTGCAGACGGCTCGCGAGCTCGAGGTTCAGGTGGTGCTCGCCTGCGAGCTGTATCGGCCGCCTCGCGACGACCCGCGGTGGGCCGTTGATGTGGAGCAGGGCGTGGCGATCATCGCAACGGGCGCCTATCCAATTCAGCGTTTGTGGGGGAGCGTCGCCCCGGGACTAGTGGTGGCCACCATAGCAGGAGTCACGTTTGCCAGCTGTTACGTGTCCCCCAGCAGCGGTCCCGCGGAATTCGAGAGCTTCCTCGGTGCGGTGGAAATGTCGCTCGTCGGACACACAACATCCGTCCTGGCCGGCGACTTTAATGCGTGGAACGAGGAATGGGGGAGCGCGCGCACTACCCAGAAGGGGCAGGATCTCCTGAGTGTGGTGGAGCAGCTGTCGCTGCAGACGCTCAACCGTGGCAACGTGCCCACGTTCAAGGGCAACGGGGCGGCGCGAGAAAGCGTGATCGACGTTACATTCGCTAGCCCATCCATCGCGAGGCCGGGCTCATGGCGAGTGCTGAGCCGATTCTCCGGTAGCGATCACGCCTACGTTGAGTTTCAGGTGGACGTTCCGGGTCAACGTTCCACGCGACGAGGCCAGCAGCAGCGAAGCCGGACAGCAGCCAGCGATGGGACAGCCAGACACGCCGGGACCCGGTGGAAGACGGCGCAATTCGACAGGAGGTGCTTCGACATCGCCCTCACACACGGCCACTTCGAACAGGTCGATACACCGGAGGGGCTGATCGGCGGACTCACCCAGGCGTGCGATGAGACCATGGAGAGAGTGCATGGGGCCACTTTCCACCGCAAGCCCCAGATGTACTGGTGGTCTCCAGAGATCGAGCGCCTGAGGGAGGAGTGCGAAGCAGCGGAGGCCGCTCATTGCCGAGCCCAACTGTCGGAGCGTGCAGCGACATCTGCCAGGCTGCAGGATTGCCGCCGTCTGCTGAAGGCTGAAATAAAGAGCAGCAAAGAAAGCAGCCTCCAGGAGCTGATCGACTGTGTTGAAGCTGAGGTGTTCGGACTCGGGTACAAAGTGGTGCGAGCGAAACTGCGCAGCAGGGCGCCACCGGAAACGGACCGAGCCGTACTCGACCCGATCGTCGACGCGCTGTTTCCGGAGCATCCAGCATTTGAGTGGCCGGACATCGAAGCGTGTGCTGCCTCACACGAGGCCCTGAGGCCGGTCACGGTCTCGGAGATCCTGTCGCTGGCCGAGCGAATGGCTCCCTCGAAGGCGCCGGGGTTGGACGGCATACCCAACGCCGCAGTGAAGGCGGCGATGAGGAAGCATCCGGAGGTGTTCGCGAAAGTCTACAACCAGCTGCTTGAACAGGGTGAGTTTCCTGCGGAGTGGAAGGAGGCCCGTCTCGTGCTGATCGCGAAGCCGGGAAAGCAGCCGGGCGATCCGTCGTCATACCGCCCGCTGCTCATGCTGGGAGCAGTCGCCAAGGGATTCGAACGGCTGATTCTAGATCGGCTGAACGACCACTTGGAGGACAGCGACGCGCCTCGTCTGTCGCCAAACCAGCACGGGTTCCGGCGAGGCCGGTCAACCATCCAGGCCATCGAACGAGTAGTCGAGCGGGGGCAGCACGCGAGGACATTCCATCGCACCAACCAGCGGGACCCTCGCTGTCTGGCG
>NW_026453530.1:12500-17500 GCF_943734755.1 Anopheles moucheti
GATTTTCGTGTGCTTCTAGAGGTTTGGTCCGATTTTCAGTACTCTTGTCCATGCTTTCACATGCTCTGATAGGTAGGTTCGTTCTCAGTTATCCCTGTGTTCATGGTTTTCGTGTGCTTCCATAGGTTTGGTCCGTGTTTTTGAGTACTCTTGTCCATGATTTTCGTGTGCTTCTAGAGGTTTGGTCCGATTTTCAGTACTCTTGTCCATGCTTTCACATGCTCTGATAGGTAGGTTCGTTCTCAGTTATCCCTGTGTTCATGGTTTTCGTGTGCTTCCATAGGTTTGGTCCGTGTTTTTGAGTACTCTTGTCCATGATTTTCGTGTACTTCTAGAGGTTTGGTCCGATTTTCAGTACTCTTGTCCATGACTTTCGTTTGCTTCGATTCGTTCACTCTATTACTCTTGTCTGTGGTTTTCGTTTGCTTCGATTCGTTCACTCTTATTACTCTTGTCTTTGGTTTTCGTTTGCTTCGATTCGTTCACTCCATTACTCTTGTCTGTGGTTTTCGTTTGCTTCGATTCGTTCAGTCCATTACCCTTGTTTGCGGTTTTCGTTTGCTTCGATTCGTTCAGTCCATTACTCTTGTATGTGATTTTCGTTTGCTTCGAGTCGTTCAGTCCATTACCCTTGTCTATGATTTTCGTTTGCTTCGAGTCGTTCAGTCCAATACTTACCTTTGTCTATGATTTTCGCTCTAGCCCAGTCGCCCTGCGCTCTGGAAATCACATTCCAACTCTATCACCGATAGTGCTCACACCTTGGAAACCACATTTCACCCGGGGAACCTTAGGGTGGATTTTGAGCCTTTCGGGATTGCGAAACCATCATTTAACACTCTAAACTTAATTTCCGCAATCCCAGACGCACTTTCCATATGGTCTCCAAAAATGCGTGTGAGCTGACCTGGTCCCTTATAATAGGCAATGAACACGATTTTGGCAAAATATTTTTTTCAAAATTTTTTGACTCACCGGGTAAAATCGAATTTACTTGGGAAAAATGTTCTAGCAGGGGCCCTCCCATACAAATTTTTTTCTTCTCAAAAATGATTTTCGTTTCACTTTTCATACTCAGGGGAGTCTAAAATTGATGTTTTGAGTCACCGTGAAAAAAAAATTTTTTTGACCCGAGCTTGTGTCGGCGACCCAAAATCGACGCACTTGGGAAAAATGTTCTAGCAGGGGCCCTCCCATACAAAAATTTTTTCTTCTCAAAAATGATTTTCGTTTCACTTTTCATACTCAGGGGAGTCTAAAATTGATGTTTTGAGTCACCGAGAAAAAAAAAATTTTTTGACCCGAGCTTGTGTCGGCGACCCAAAATCGACGCACTTGGGAAAAATGTTCTAGCAGGGGCCCTCCCATACAAAAATTTTTTCTTCTCAAAAATGATTTTCGTTTCACTTTTCATACTCAGGGGAGTCTAAAATTGATGTTTTGAGTCACCGAGAAAAAAAAATTTTTTTGACCCGAGCTTGTGTCGGCGACCCAAAATCGACGCACTTGGGAAAAATGTTCTAGCAGGGGCCCTCCCATACAAAAATTTTTTCTTCTCAAAAATGATTTTCGTTTCACTTTTCATACTCAGGGGAGTCTAAAATTGATGTTTTGAGTCACCGAGAAAAAAAAATTTTTTTGACCCGAGCTTGTGTCGGCGACCCAAAATCGACGCACTTGGGAAAAATGTTCTAGCAGGGGCCCTCCCATACAAAAATTTTTTCTTCTCAAAAATGATTTTCGTTTCACTTTTCATACTCAGGGGAGTCTAAAATTGATGTTTTGAGTCACCGAGAAAAAAAAATTTTTTTGACCCGAGCTTGTGTCGGCGACCCAAAATCGACGCACTTGGGAAAAATGTTCTAGCAGGGGCCCTCCCATACAAAAATTTTTTCTTCTCAAAAATGATTTTCGTTTCACTTTTCATACTCAGGGGAGTCTAAAATTGATGTTTTGAGTCACCGAGAAAAAAAAAATTTTTTTGACCCGAGCTTGTGTCGGCGACCCAAAATCGACGCACTTGGGAAAAATGTTCTAGCAGGGGCCCTCCCATACAAAAATTTTTTCTTCTCAAAAATGATTTTCGTTTCACTTTTCATACTCAGGGGAGTCTAAAATTGATGTTTTGAGTCACCGAGAAAAAAAAATTTTTTTGACCCGAGCTTGTGTCGGCGACCCAAAATCGACGCACTTGGGAAAAATGTTCTAGCAGGGGCCCTCCCATACAAAAATTTTTTCTTCTCAAAAATGATTTTCGTTTCACTTTTCATACTCAGGGGAGTCTAAAATTGATGTTTTGAGTCACCGTGAAAAAAAAATTTTTTTGACCCGAGCTTGTGTCGGCGACCCAAAATCGACGCACTTGGGAAAAATGTTCTAGCAGGGGCCCTCCCATACAAAAATTTTTTTTTGACTCACCGGGTAAAATGGTCGCACTTGGTAAAAATGTTCTAGCAGGGGCCCTCCCATACAAAAATTTTTTCTTCTCAAAAATGATTTTCGTTTCACTTTTCATACTCAGGGGAGTCTAAAATTGATGTTTTGAGTCACCGAGAAAAAAAAAATTTTTTGACCCGAGCTTGTGTCGGCGACCCAAAATCGACGCACTTGGGAAAAATGTTCTAGCAGGGGCCCTCCCATACAAAAATTTTTTCTTCTCAAAATGATTTTCGTTTCACTTTTCATACTCAGGGGAGTCTAAAATTGATGTTTTGAGTCACCGAGAAAAAAAAATTTTTTTGACCCGAGCTTGTGTCGGCGACCCAAAATCGACGCACTTGGGAAAAATGTTCTAGCAGGGGCCCTCCCATACAAAAATTTTTTCTTCTCAAAAATGATTTTCGTTTCACTTTTCATACTCAGGGGAGTCTAAAATTGATGTTTTGAGTCACCGAGAAAAAAAAATTTTTTTGACCCGAGCTTGTGTCGGCGACCCAAAATCGACGCACTTGGGAAAAATGTTCTAGCAGGGGCCCTCCCATACAAAAATTTTTTCTTCTCAAAAATGATTTTCGTTTCACTTTTCATACTCAGGGGAGTCTAAAATTGATGTTTTGAGTCACCGTGAAAAAATAATTTTTTTGACCCGAGCTTGTGTCGGCGACCCAAAATCGACGCACTTGGGAAAAATGTTCTAGCAGGGGCCCTCCCATACAAAAATTTTTTCTTCTCAAAAATGATTTTCGTTTCACTTTTCATACTCAGGGGAGTCTAAAATTGATGTTTTGAGTCACCGTGAAAAAAAAATTTTTTTGACCCGAGCTTGTGTCGGCGACCCAAAATCGACGCACTTGGGAAAAATGTTCTAGCAGGGGCCCTCCCATACAAAAATTTTTTTTTGACTCACCGGGTAAAATGGTCGCACTTGGTAAAAATGTTCTAGCAGGGGCCCTCCCATACAAAAATTTTTTCTTCTAAAAAATGATTTTCGTTTCACTTTTCATACTCAGGGGAGTCTAATATTGAAGTTTTGAGTCACCGAGAAAAAAAAATTTTTTTGACCCGAGCTTGTGTCGGCGACCCAAAATCGACGCACTTGGGAAAAATGTTCTAGCAGGGGCCCTCCCATACAAAAATTTTTTCTTCTCAAAAATGATTTTCGTTTCACTTTTCATACTCAGGGGAGTCTAAAATTGATGTTTTGAGTCACCGAGAAAAAAAAATTTTTTTGACCCGAGCTTGTGTCGGCGACCCAAAATCGACGCACTTGGGAAAAATGTTCTAGCAGGGGCCCTCCCATACAAAAATTTTTTCTTCTCAAAAATGATTTTCGTTTCACTTTTCATACTCAGGGGAGTCTAAAATTGATGTTTTGAGTCACCGAGAAAAAAAAATTTTTTTGACCCGAGCTTGTGTCGGCGACCCAAAATCGACGCACTTGGGAAAAATGTTCTAGCAGGGGCCCTCCCATACAAAAATTTTTTCTTCTCAAAAATGATTTTCGTTTCACTTTTCATACTCAGGGGAGTCTAAAATTGATGTTTTGAGTCACCGTGAAAAAAAAATTTTTTTGACCCGAGCTTGTGTCGGCGACCCAAAATCGACGCACTTGGGAAAAATGTTCTAGCAGGGGCCCTCCCATACAAAAATTTTTTTTTGACTCACCGGGTAAAATGGTCGCACTTGGTAAAAATGTTCTAGCAGGGGCCCTCCCATACAAAAATTTTTTCTTCTCAAAAATGATTTTCGTTTCACTTTTCATACTCAGGGGAGTCTAAAATTGATGTTTTGAGTCACCGAGAAAAAAAAATTTTTTTGACCCGAGCTTGTGTCGGCGACCCAAAATCGACGCACTTGGGAAAAATGTTCTAGCAGGGGCCCTCCCATACAAAAATTTTTTCTTCTCAAAAATGATTTTCGTTTCACTTTTCATACTCAGGGGAGTCTAAAATTGATGTTTTGAGTCACCGAGAAAAAAAAATTTTTTTGACCCGAGCTTGTGTCGGCGACCCAAAATCGACGCACTTGGGAAAAATGTTCTAGCAGGGGCCCTCCCATACAAAAATTTTTTCTTCTCAAAAATGATTTTCGTTTCACTTTTCATACTCAGGGGAGTCTAAAATTGATGTTTTGAGTCACCGAGAAAAAAAAATTTTTTTGACCCGAGCTTGTGTCGGCGACCCAAAATCGACGCACTTGGGAAAAATGTTCTAGCAGGGGCCCTCCCATACAAAAATTTTTTCTTCTCAAAAATGATTTTCGTTTCACTTTTCATACTCAGGGGAGTCTAAAATTGATGTTTTGAGTCACCGAGAAAAAAAAATTTTTTTGACCCGAGCTTGTGTCGGCGACCCAAAATCGACGCACTTGGGAAAAATGTTCTAGCAGGGGCCCTCCCATACAAAAATTTTTTCTTCTCAAAAATGATTTTCGTTTCACTTTTCATACTCAGGGGAGTCTAAAATTGATGTTTTGAGTCACCGAGAAAAAAAAATTTTTTTGACCCGAGCTTGTGTCGGCGACCCAAAATCGACGCACTTGGGAAAAATGTTCTAGCAGGG
>NW_026453530.1:27500-30000 GCF_943734755.1 Anopheles moucheti
GATAGTGCGACTTACGGGCCTGATAGTGCGACTAACGGGCTTGATAGGGCAATTTACGGGCTTTTTGGTGCGAATTACGGGCTTGATGGTGCGACTTACGGGCCTGATAGTGCGACTAACGGGCTTGATAGGGTAATTTACGGGCTTGTTGGTGCGACTTATGGGCCTGATAGTGCGACTAACGGGCTTGATAGGGCAATTTACGGGCTTTTTGGTGCGACTTACGGGCCTGATAGTGCGACTTATGGGCCTGATAGTGCGACTAACGGGCTTTGATAGTGCGACCAACGGGCTTGATAGTGCGACCTATGGGCTTGATAGTGCGACTAACGGGCTTGATAGTGCGACTTATGGGCTTGATAGTGCGACTTATGGGCTTGATAGTGCGACTTACGGGCTTGCTTTTCCATGTTTTTCGCATCGAGCTTCGGTTCGTTTCGAATAATTTTGTCCATGTTTTTCGTTTGCTACGAGAGGTTCGGTTCGTTTTCAGTTATCCCTGTGTTCATGGTTTTCGTGTGCTTCGAGAGGTGTGGTCCGTGTTTTTGAGTACTCTTGTCCATGATTCTCGTGTGCTTCTAGAGGTTTGGTCCGATTTTCAGTACTCTTGTCCATGACTTTCACATGCTCTGATAGGTAGGTTCGTTCTCAGTTATCCCTGTGTTCATGGTTTTCGTGTGCTTCCATAGGTTTGGTCCGTGTTTTTGAGTACTCTTGTCCATGATTTTCGTGTGCTTCTAGAGGTTTGGTCCGATTTTCAGTACTCTTGTCCATGCTTTCACATGCTCTGATAGGTAGGTTCGTTCTCAGTTATCCCTGTGTTCATGGTTTTCGTGTGCTTCCATAGGTTTGGTCCGTGTTTTTGAGTACTCTTGTCCATGATTTTCGTGTGCTTCTAGAGGTTTGGTCCGATTTTCAGTACTCTTGTCCATGCTTTCACATGCTCTGATAGGTAGGTTCGTTCTCAGTTATCCCTGTGTTCATGGTTTTCGTGTGCTTCCATAGGTTTGGTCCGTGTTTTTGAGTACTCTTGTCCATGATTTTCGTGTACTTCTAGAGGTTTGGTCCGATTTTCAGTACTCTTGTCCATGACTTTCGTTTGCTTCGATTCGTTCACTCTATTACTCTTGTCTGTGGTTTTCGTTTGCTTCGATTCGTTCACTCTTATTACTCTTGTCTTTGGTTTTCGTTTGCTTCGATTCGTTCACTCCATTACTCTTGTCTGTGGTTTTCGTTTGCTTCGATTCGTTCAGTCCATTACCCTTGTTTGCGGTTTTCGTTTGCTTCGATTCGTTCAGTCCATTACTCTTGTATGTGATTTTCGTTTGCTTCGAGTCGTTCAGTCCATTACCCTTGTCTATGATTTTCGTTTGCTTCGAGTCGTTCAGTCCAATACTTACCTTTGTCTATGATTTTCGCTCTAGCCCAGTCGCCCTGCGCTCTGGAAATCACATTCCAACTCTATCACCGATAGTGCTCACACCTTGGAAACCACATTTCACCCGGGGAACCTTAGGGTGGATTTTGAGCCTTTCGGGATTGCGAAACCATCATTTAACACTCTAAACTTAATTTCCGCAATCCCAGACGCACTTTCCATATGGTCTCCAAAAATGCGTGTGAGCTGACCTGGTCCCTTATAATAGGCAATGAACACGATTTTGGCAAAATATTTTTTTCAAAATTTTTTGACTCACCGGGTAAAATCGAATTTACTTGGGAAAAATGTTCTAGCAGGGGCCCTCCCATACAAATTTTTTTCTTCTCAAAAATGATTTTCGTTTCACTTTTCATACTCAGGGGAGTCTAAAATTGATGTTTTGAGTCACCGTGAAAAAAAAATTTTTTTGACCCGAGCTTGTGTCGGCGACCCAAAATCGACGCACTTGGGAAAAATGTTCTAGCAGGGGCCCTCCTTTACAAAAATTTTTTCTTCTCAAAAATGATTTTCGTTTCACTTTTCATACTCAGGGGAGTCTAAAATTGATGTTTTGAGTCACCGTGAAAAAAAAATTTTTTTGACCCGAGCTTGTGTCGGCGACCCAAAATCGACGCACTTGGGAAAAATGTTCTAGCAGGGGCCCTCCCATACAAAAATTTTTTCTTCTCAAAAATGATTTTCGTTTCACTTTTCATACTCAGGGGAGTCTAAAATTGATGTTTTGAGTCACCGAGAAAAAAAAATTTTTTTGACCCGAGCTTGTGTCGGCGACCCAAAATCGACGCACTTGGGAAAAATGTTCTAGCAGGGGCCCTCCCATACAAAAATTTTTTCTTCTCAAAAATGATTTTCGTTTCACTTTTCATACTCAGGGGAGTCTAAAATTGATGTTTTGAGTCACCGAGAAAAAAAAATTTTTTTGACCCGAGCTTGTGTCGGCGACCCAAAATCGACGCACTTGGGAAAAATGTTCTAGCAGGGGCCCTCCCATACAAAAATTTTTTCTTCTCAAAAATGATTTTCGTTTCACTTTTCATACTCAGGGGAGTCTAAAATTGA
>NW_026453530.1:40000-45000 GCF_943734755.1 Anopheles moucheti
GGCTTGCTTTTCCATGTTTTTCGCATCGAGCTTCGGTTCGTTTCGAATAATTTTGTCCATGTTTTTCGTTTGCTACGAGAGGTTCGGTTCGTTTTCAGTTATCCCTGTGTTCATGGTTTTCGTGTGCTTCGAGAGGTGTGGTCCGTGTTTTTGAGTACTCTTGTCCATGATTCTCGTGTGCTTCTAGAGGTTTGGTCCGATTTTCAGTACTCTTGTCCATGACTTTCACATGCTCTGATAGGTAGGTTCGTTCTCAGTTATCCCTGTGTTCATGGTTTTCGTGTGCTTCCATAGGTTTGGTCCGTGTTTTTGAGTACTCTTGTCCATGATTTTCGTGTGCTTCTAGAGGTTTGGTCCGATTTTCAGTACTCTTGTCCATGCTTTCACATGCTCTGATAGGTAGGTTCGTTCTCAGTTATCCCTGTGTTCATGGTTTTCGTGTGCTTCCATAGGTTTGGTCCGTGTTTTTGAGTACTCTTGTCCATGATTTTCGTGTGCTTCTAGAGGTTTGGTCCGATTTTCAGTACTCTTGTCCATGCTTTCACATGCTCTGATAGGTAGGTTCGTTCTCAGTTATCCCTGTGTTCATGGTTTTCGTGTGCTTCCATAGGTTTGGTCCGTGTTTTTGAGTACTCTTGTCCATGATTTTCGTGTACTTCTAGAGGTTTGGTCCGATTTTCAGTACTCTTGTCCATGACTTTCGTTTGCTTCGATTCGTTCACTCTATTACTCTTGTCTGTGGTTTTCGTTTGCTTCGATTCGTTCACTCTTATTACTCTTGTCTTTGGTTTTCGTTTGCTTCGATTCGTTCACTCCATTACTCTTGTCTGTGGTTTTCGTTTGCTTCGATTCGTTCAGTCCATTACCCTTGTTTGCGGTTTTCGTTTGCTTCGATTCGTTCAGTCCATTACTCTTGTATGTGATTTTCGTTTGCTTCGAGTCGTTCAGTCCATTACCCTTGTCTATGATTTTCGTTTGCTTCGAGTCGTTCAGTCCAATACTTACCTTTGTCTATGATTTTCGCTCTAGCCCAGTCGCCCTGCGCTCTGGAAATCACATTCCAACTCTATCACCGATAGTGCTCACACCTTGGAAACCACATTTCACCCGGGGAACCTTAGGGTGGATTTTGAGCCTTTCGGGATTGCGAAACCATCATTTAACACTCTAAACTTAATTTCCGCAATCCCAGACGCACTTTCCATATGGTCTCCAAAAATGCGTGTGAGCTGACCTGGTCCCTTATAATAGGCAATGAACACGATTTTGGCAAAATATTTTTTTCAAAATTTTTTGACTCACCGGGTAAAATCGAATTTACTTGGGAAAAATGTTCTAGCAGGGGCCCTCCCATACAAATTTTTTTCTTCTCAAAAATGATTTTCGTTTCACTTTTCATACTCAGGGGAGTCTAAAATTGATGTTTTGAGTCACCGTGAAAAAAAAATTTTTTTGACCCGAGCTTGTGTCGGCGACCCAAAATCGACGCACTTGGGAAAAATGTTCTAGCAGGGGCCCTCCTTTACAAAAATTTTTTCTTCTCAAAAATGATTTTCGTTTCACTTTTCATACTCAGGGGAGTCTAAAATTGATGTTTTGAGTCACCGAGAAAAAAAAATTTTTTTGACCCGAGCTTGTGTCGGCGACCCAAAATCGACGCACTTGGGAAAAATGTTCTAGCAGGGGCCCTCCCATACAAAAATTTTTTCTTCTCAAAAATGATTTTCGTTTCACTTTTCATACTCAGGGGAGTCTAAAATTGATGTTTTGAGTCACCGAGAAAAAAAAATTTTTTTGACCCGAGCTTGTGTCGGCGACCCAAAATCGACGCACTTGGGAAAAATGTTCTAGCAGGGGCCCTCCCATACAAAAATTTTTTCTTCTCAAAAATGATTTTCGTTTCACTTTTCATACTCAGGGGAGTCTAAAATTGATGTTTTGAGTCACCGAGAAAAAAAAATTTTTTTGACCCGAGCTTGTGTCGGCGACCCAAAATCGACGCACTTGGGAAAAATGTTCTAGCAGGGGCCCTCCCATACAAAAATTTTTTCTTCTCAAAAATGATTTTCGTTTCACTTTTCATACTCAGGGGAGTCTAAAATTGATGTTTTGAGTCACCGAGAAAAAAAAATTTTTTTGACCCGAGCTTGTGTCGGCGACCCAAAATCGACGCACTTGGGAAAAATGTTCTAGCAGGGGCCCTCCCATACAAAAATTTTTTCTTCTCAAAAATGATTTTCGTTTCACTTTTCATACTCAGGGGAGTCTAAAATTGATGTTTTGAGTCACCGAGAAAAAAAAATTTTTTTGACCCGAGCTTGTGTCGGCGACCCAAAATCGACGCACTTGGGAAAAATGTTCTAGCAGGGGCCCTCCCATACAAAAATTTTTTCTTCTCAAAAATGATTTTCGTTTCACTTTTCATACTCAGGGGAGTCTAAAATTGATGTTTTGAGTCACCGAGAAAAAAAAATTTTTTTGACCCGAGCTTGTGTCGGCGACCCAAAATCGACGCACTTGGGAAAAATGTTCTAGCAGGGGCCCTCCCATACAAAAATTTTTTCTTCTCAAAAATGATTTTCGTTTCACTTTTCATACTCAGGGGAGTCTAAAATTGATGTTTTGAGTCACCGTGAAAAAAAAATTTTTTTGACCCGAGCTTGTGTCGGCGACCCAAAATCGACGCACTTGGGAAAAATGTTCTAGCAGGGGCCCTCCCATACAAAAATTTTTTTTTGACTCACCGGGTAAAATGGTCGCACTTGGTAAAAATGTTCTAGCAGGGGCCCTCCCATACAAAAATTTTTTCTTCTCAAAAATGATTTTCGTTTCACTTTTCATACTCAGGGGAGTCTAAAATTGATGTTTTGAGTCACCGAGAAAAAAAAATTTTTTTGACCCGAGCTTGTGTCGGCGACCCAAAATCGACGCACTTGGGAAAAATGTTCTAGCAGGGGCCCTCCCATACAAAAATTTTTTCTTCTCAAAAATGATTTTCGTTTCACTTTTCATACTCAGGGGAGTCTAAAATTGATGTTTTGAGTCACCGAGAAAAAAAAATTTTTTTGACCCGAGCTTGTGTCGGCGACCCAAAATCGACGCACTTGGGAAAAATGTTCTAGCAGGGGCCCTCCCATACAAAAATTTTTTCTTCTCAAAAATGATTTTCGTTTCACTTTTCATACTCAGGGGAGTCTAAAATTGATGTTTTGAGTCACCGAGAAAAAAAAATTTTTTTGACCCGAGCTTGTGTCGGCGACCCAAAATCGACGCACTTGGGAAAAATGTTCTAGCAGGGGCCCTCCCATACAAAAATTTTTTCTTCTCAAAAATGATTTTCGTTTCACTTTTCATACTCAGGGGAGTCTAAAATTGATGTTTTGAGTCACCGAGAAAAAAAAATTTTTTTGACCCGAGCTTGTGTCGGCGACCCAAAATCGACGCACTTGGGAAAAATGTTCTAGCAGGGGCCCTCCCATACAAAAATTTTTTCTTCTCAAAAATGATTTTCGTTTCACTTTTCATACTCAGGGGAGTCTAAAATTGATGTTTTGAGTCACCGAGAAAAAAAAATTTTTTTGACCCGAGCTTGTGTCGGCGACCCAAAATCGACGCACTTGGGAAAAATGTTCTAGCAGGGGCCCTCCCATACAAAAATTTTTTCTTCTCAAAAATGATTTTCGTTTCACTTTTCATACTCAGGGGAGTCTAAAATTGATGTTTTGAGTCACCGAGAAAAAAAAATTTTTTTGACCCGAGCTTGTGTCGGCGACCCAAAATCGACGCACTTGGGAAAAATGTTCTAGCAGGGGCCCTCCCATACAAAAATTTTTTCTTCTCAAAAATGATTTTCGTTTCACTTTTCATACTCAGGGGAGTCTAAAATTGATGTTTTGAGTCACCGAGAAAAAAAAATTTTTTTGACCCGAGCTTGTGTCGGCGACCCAAAATCGACGCACTTGGGAAAAATGTTCTAGCAGGGGCCCTCCCATACAAAAATTTTTTCTTCTCAAAAATGATTTTCGTTTCACTTTTCATACTCAGGGGAGTCTAAAATTGATGTTTTGAGTCACCGAGAAAAAAAAATTTTTTTGACCCGAGCTTGTGTCGGCGACCCAAAATCGACGCACTTGGGAAAAATGTTCTAGCAGGGGCCCTCCCATACAAAAATTTTTTCTTCTCAAAAATGATTTTCGTTTCACTTTTCATACTCAGGGGAGTCTAAAATTGATGTTTTGAGTCACCGAGAAAAAAAAATTTTTTTGACCCGAGCTTGTGTCGGCGACCCAAAATCGACGCACTTGGGAAAAATGTTCTAGCAGGGGCCCTCCCATACAAAAATTTTTTCTTCTCAAAAATGATTTTCGTTTCACTTTTCATACTCAGGGGAGTCTAAAATTGATGTTTTGAGTCACCGAGAAAAAAAAATTTTTTTGACCCGAGCTTGTGTCGGCGACCCAAAATCGACGCACTTGGGAAAAATGTTCTAGCAGGGGCCCTCCCATACAAAAATTTTTTCTTCTCAAAAATGATTTTCGTTTCACTTTTCATACTCAGGGGAGTCTAAAATTGATGTTTTGAGTCACCGAGAAAAAAAAATTTTTTTGACCCGAGCTTGTGTCGGCGACCCAAAATCGACGCACTTGGGAAAAATGTTCTAGCAGGGGCCCTCCCATACAAAAATTTTTTCTTCTCAAAAATGATTTTCGTTTCACTTTTCATACTCAGGGGAGTCTAAAATTGATGTTTTGAGTCACCGAGAAAAAAAAATTTTTTTGACCCGAGCTTGTGTCGGCGACCCAAAATCGACGCACTTGGGAAAAATGTTCTAGCAGGGGCCCTCCCATACAAAAATTTTTTCTTCTCAAAAATGATTTTCGTTTCACTTTTCATACTCAGGGGAGTCTAAAATTGATGTTTTGAGTCACCGAGAAAAAAAAATTTTTTTGACCCGAGCTTGTGTCGGCGACCCAAAATCGACGCACTTGGGAAAAATGTTC
>NW_026453530.1:55000-62500 GCF_943734755.1 Anopheles moucheti
GGCTTGTTGGTGCGACTTATGGGCCTGATAGTGCGACTAACGGGCTTGATAGGGCAATTTACGGGCTTTTTGGTGCGACTTATGGGCCTGATAGTGCGACTAACGGGCTTGATAGGGCAATTTACGGGCTTTTTGGTGCGACTTACGGGCCTGATAGTGCGACTTATGGGCCTGATAGTGCGACTAACGGGCTTTGATAGTGCGACCAACGGGCTTGATAGTGCGACCTATGGGCTTGATAGTGCGACTAACGGGCTTGATAGTGCGACTTATGGGCTTGATAGTGCGACTTATGGGCTTGATAGTGCGACTTACGGGCTTGCTTTTCCATGTTTTTCGCATCGAGCTTCGGTTCGTTTCGAATAATTTTGTCCATGTTTTTCGTTTGCTACGAGAGGTTCGGTTCGTTTTCAGTTATCCCTGTGTTCATGGTTTTCGTGTGCTTCGAGAGGTGTGGTCCGTGTTTTTGAGTACTCTTGTCCATGATTCTCGTGTGCTTCTAGAGGTTTGGTCCGATTTTCAGTACTCTTGTCCATGACTTTCACATGCTCTGATAGGTAGGTTCGTTCTCAGTTATCCCTGTGTTCATGGTTTTCGTGTGCTTCGAGAGGTGTGGTCCGTGTTTTTGAGTACTCTTGTCCATGATTCTCGTGTGCTTCTAGAGGTTTGGTCCGATTTTCAGTACTCTTGTCCATGCTTTCACATGCTCTGATAGGTAGGTTCGTTCTCAGTTATCCCTGTGTTCATGGTTTTCGTGTGCTTCCATAGGTTTGGTCCGTGTTTTTGAGTACTCTTGTCCATGATTTTCGTGTACTTCTAGAGGTTTGGTCCGATTTTCAGTACTCTTGTCCATGACTTTCGTTTGCTTCGATTCGTTCACTCTATTACTCTTGTCTGTGGTTTTCGTTTGCTTCGATTCGTTCACTCTTATTACTCTTGTCTTTGGTTTTCGTTTGCTTCGATTCGTTCACTCCATTACTCTTGTCTGTGGTTTTCGTTTGCTTCGATTCGTTCAGTCCATTACCCTTGTTTGCGGTTTTCGTTTGCTTCGATTCGTTCAGTCCATTACTCTTGTATGTGATTTTCGTTTGCTTCGAGTCGTTCAGTCCATTACCCTTGTCTATGATTTTCGTTTGCTTCGAGTCGTTCAGTCCAATACTTACCTTTGTCTATGATTTTCGCTCTAGCCCAGTCGCCCTGCGCTCTGAAAATCACATTCCAACTCTATCACCGATAGTGCTCACACCTTGGAAACCACATTTCACCCGGGGAACCTTAGGGTGGATTTTGAGCCTTTCGGGATTGCGAAACCATCATTTAACACTCTAAACTTAATTTCCGCAATCCCAGACGCACTTTCCATATGGTCTCCAAAAATGCGTGTGAGCTGACCTGGTCCCTTATAATAGGCAATGAACACGATTTTGGCAAAATATTTTTTTCAAAATTTTTTGACTCACCGGGTAAAATCGAATTTACTTGGGAAAAATGTTCTAGCAGGGGCCCTCCCATACAAATTTTTTTCTTCTCAAAAATGATTTTCGTTTCACTTTTCATACTCAGGGGAGTCTAAAATTGATGTTTTGAGTCACCGAGAAAAAAAAATTTTTTTGACCCGAGCTTGTGTCGGCGACCCAAAATCGACGCACTTGGGAAAAATGTTCTAGCAGGGGCCCTCCCATACAAAAATTTTTTCTTCTCAAAAATGATTTTCGTTTCACTTTTCATACTCAGGGGAGTCTAAAATTGATGTTTTGAGTCACCGAGAAAAAAAAATTTTTTTGACCCGAGCTTGTGTCGGCGACCCAAAATCGACGCACTTGGGAAAAATGTTCTAGCAGGGGCCCTCCCATACAAAAATTTTTTCTTCTCAAAAATGATTTTCGTTTCACTTTTCATACTCAGGGGAGTCTAAAATTGATGTTTTGAGTCACCGAGAAAAAAAAATTTTTTTGACCCGAGCTTGTGTCGGCGACCCAAAATCGACGCACTTGGGAAAAATGTTCTAGCAGGGGCCCTCCCATACAAAAATTTTTTCTTCTCAAAAATGATTTTCGTTTCACTTTTCATACTCAGGGGAGTCTAAAATTGATGTTTTGAGTCACCGAGAAAAAAAAATTTTTTTGACCCGAGCTTGTGTCGGCGACCCAAAATCGACGCACTTGGGAAAAATGTTCTAGCAGGGGCCCTCCCATACAAAAATTTTTTCTTCTCAAAAATGATTTTCGTTTCACTTTTCATACTCAGGGGAGTCTAAAATTGATGTTTTGAGTCACCGAGAAAAAAAAATTTTTTTGACCCGAGCTTGTGTCGGCGACCCAAAATCGACGCACTTGGGAAAAATGTTCTAGCAGGGGCCCTCCCATACAAAAATTTTTTCTTCTCAAAAATGATTTTCGTTTCACTTTTCATACTCAGGGGAGTCTAAAATTGATGTTTTGAGTCACCGAGAAAAAAAAATTTTTTTGACCCGAGCTTGTGTCGGCGACCCAAAATCGACGCACTTGGGAAAAATGTTCTAGCAGGGGCCCTCCCATACAAAAATTTTTTCTTCTCAAAAATGATTTTCGTTTCACTTTTCATACTCAGGGGAGTCTAAAATTGATGTTTTGAGTCACCGTGAAAAAAAAATTTTTTTGACCCGAGCTTGTGTCGGCGACCCAAAATCGACGCACTTGGGAAAAATGTTCTAGCAGGGGCCCTCCCATACAAAAATTTTTTTTTGACTCACCGGGTAAAATGGTCGCACTTGGTAAAAATGTTCTAGCAGGGGCCCTCCCATACAAAAATTTTTTCTTCTCAAAAATGATTTTCGTTTCACTTTTCATACTCAGGGGAGTCTAAAATTGATGTTTTGAGTCACCGAGAAAAAAAAATTTTTTTGACCCGAGCTTGTGTCGGCGACCCAAAATCGACGCACTTGGGAAAAATGTTCTAGCAGGGGCCCTCCCATACAAAAATTTTTTCTTCTCAAAAATGATTTTCGTTTCACTTTTCATACTCAGGGGAGTCTAAAATTGATGTTTTGAGTCACCGAGAAAAAAAAATTTTTTTGACCCGAGCTTGTGTCGGCGACCCAAAATCGACGCACTTGGGAAAAATGTTCTAGCAGGGGCCCTCCCATACAAAAATTTTTTCTTCTCAAAAATGATTTTCGTTTCACTTTTCATACTCAGGGGAGTCTAAAATTGATGTTTTGAGTCACCGAGAAAAAAAAATTTTTTTGACCCGAGCTTGTGTCGGCGACCCAAAATCGACGCACTTGGGAAAAATGTTCTAGCAGGGGCCCTCCCATACAAAAATTTTTTCTTCTCAAAAATGATTTTCGTTTCACTTTTCATACTCAGGGGAGTCTAAAATTGATGTTTTGAGTCACCGAGAAAAAAAAATTTTTTTGACCCGAGCTTGTGTCGGCGACCCAAAATCGACGCACTTGGGAAAAATGTTCTAGCAGGGGCCCTCCCATACAAAAATTTTTTCTTCTCAAAAATGATTTTCGTTTCACTTTTCATACTCAGGGGAGTCTAAAATTGATGTTTTGAGTCACCGAGAAAAAAAAATTTTTTTGACCCGAGCTTGTGTCGGCGACCCAAAATCGACGCACTTGGGAAAAATGTTCTAGCAGGGGCCCTCCCATACAAAAATTTTTTCTTCTCAAAAATGATTTTCGTTTCACTTTTCATACTCAGGGGAGTCTAAAATTGATGTTTTGAGTCACCGAGAAAAAAAAATTTTTTTGACCCGAGCTTGTGTCGGCGACCCAAAATCGACGCACTTGGGAAAAATGTTCTAGCAGGGGCCCTCCCATACAAAAATTTTTTCTTCTCAAAAATGATTTTCGTTTCACTTTTCATACTCAGGGGAGTCTAAAATTGATGTTTTGAGTCACCGAGAAAAAAAAATTTTTTTGACCCGAGCTTGTGTCGGCGACCCAAAATCGACGCACTTGGGAAAAATGTTCTAGCAGGGGCCCTCCCATACAAAAATTTTTTCTTCTCAAAAATGATTTTCGTTTCACTTTTCATACTCAGGGGAGTCTAAAATTGATGTTTTGAGTCACCGTGAAAAAAAAATTTTTTTGACCCGAGCTTGTGTCGGCGACCCAAAATCGACGCACTTGGGAAAAATGTTCTAGCAGGGGCCCTCCCATACAAAAATTTTTTTTTGACTCACCGGGTAAAATGGTCGCACTTGGTAAAAATGTTCTAGCAGGGGCCCTCCCATACAAAAATTTTTTCTTCTCAAAAATGATTTTCGTTTCACTTTTCATACTCAGGGGAGTCTAAAATTGATGTTTTGAGTCACCGAGAAAAAAAAATTTTTTTGACCCGAGCTTGTGTCGGCGACCCAAAATCGACGCACTTGGGAAAAATGTTCTAGCAGGGGCCCTCCCATACAAAAATTTTTTCTTCTCAAAAATGATTTTCGTTTCACTTTTCATACTCAGGGGAGTCTAAAATTGATGTTTTGAGTCACCGAGAAAAAAAAATTTTTTTGACCCGAGCTTGTGTCGGCGACCCAAAATCGACGCACTTGGGAAAAATGTTCTAGCAGGGGCCCTCCCATACAAAAATTTTTTCTTCTCAAAAATGATTTTCGTTTCACTTTTCATACTCAGGGGAGTCTAAAATTGATGTTTTGAGTCACCGAGAAAAAAAAATTTTTTTGACCCGAGCTTGTGTCGGCGACCCAAAATCGACGCACTTGGGAAAAATGTTCTAGCAGGGGCCCTCCCATACAAAAATTTTTTCTTCTCAAAAATGATTTTCGTTTCACTTTTCATACTCAGGGGAGTCTAAAATTGATGTTTTGAGTCACCGAGAAAAAAAAATTTTTTTGACCCGAGCTTGTGTCGGCGACCCAAAATCGACGCACTTGGGAAAAATGTTCTAGCAGGGGCCCTCCCATACAAAAATTTTTTCTTCTCAAAAATGATTTTCGTTTCACTTTTCATACTCAGGGGAGTCTAAAATTGATGTTTTGAGTCACCGAGAAAAAAAAATTTTTTTGACCCGAGCTTGTGTCGGCGACCCAAAATCGACGCACTTGGGAAAAATGTTCTAGCAGGGGCCCTCCCATACAAAAATTTTTTCTTCTCAAAAATGATTTTCGTTTCACTTTTCATACTCAGGGGAGTCTAAAATTGATGTTTTGAGTCACCGAGAAAAAAAAATTTTTTTGACCCGAGCTTGTGTCGGCGACCCAAAATCGACGCACTTGGGAAAAATGTTCTAGCAGGGGCCCTCCCATACAAAAATTTTTTCTTCTCAAAAATGATTTTCGTTTCACTTTTCATACTCAGGGGAGTCTAAAATTGATGTTTTGAGTCACCGTGAAAAAAAAATTTTTTTGACCCGAGCTTGTGTCGGCGACCCAAAATCGACGCACTTGGGAAAAATGTTCTAGCAGGGGCCCTCCCATACAAAAATTTTTTTTTGACTCACCGGGTAAAATGGTCGCACTTGGTAAAAATGTTCTAGCAGGGGCCCTCCCATACAAAAATTTTTTCTTCTCAAAAATGATTTTCGTTTCACTTTTCATACTCAGGGGAGTCTAAAATTGATGTTTTGAGTCACCGAGAAAAAAAAATTTTTTTGACCCGAGCTTGTGTCGGCGACCCCAAAATCGACGCACTTGGGAAAAATGTTCTAGCAGGGGCCCTCCCATACAAAAATTTTTTCTTCTCAAAAATGATTTTCGTTTCACTTTTCATACTCAGGGGAGTCTAAAATTGATGTTTTGAGTCACCGAGAAAAAAAAATTTTTTTGACCCGAGCTTGTGTCGGCGACCCAAAATCGACGCACTTGGGAAAAAATGTTCTAGCAGGGGCCCTCCCATACAAAAATTTTTTCTTCTCAAAAATGATTTTCGTTTCACTTTTCATACTCAGGGGAGTCTAAAATTGATGTTTTGAGTCACCGAGAAAAAAAAATTTTTTTGACCCGAGCTTGTGTCGGCGACCCAAAATCGACGCACTTGGGAAAAATGTTCTAGCAGGGGCCCTCCCATACAAAAATTTTTTCTTCTCAAAAATGATTTTCGTTTCACTTTTCATACTCAGGGGAGTCTAAAATTGATGTTTTGAGTCACCGAGAAAAAAAAATTTTTTTGACCCGAGCTTGTGTCGGCGACCCAAAATCGACGCACTTGGGAAAAATGTTCTAGCAGGGGCCCTCCCATACAAAAATTTTTTCTTCTCAAAAATGATTTTCGTTTCACTTTTCATACTCAGGGGAGTCTAAAATTGATGTTTTGAGTCACCGAGAAAAAAAAATTTTTTTGACCCGAGCTTGTGTCGGCGACCCAAAATCGACGCACTTGGGAAAAATGTTCTAGCAGGGGCCCTCCCATACAAAAATTTTTTCTTCTCAAAAATGATTTTCGTTTCACTTTTCATACTCAGGGGAGTCTAAAATTGATGTTTTGAGTCACCGAGAAAAAAAAATTTTTTTGACCCGAGCTTGTGTCGGCGACCCAAAATCGACGCACTTGGGAAAAATGTTCTAGCAGGGGCCCTCCCATACAAAAATTTTTTCTTCTCAAAAATGATTTTCGTTTCACTTTTCATACTCAGGGGAGTCTAAAATTGATGTTTTGAGTCACCGAGAAAAAAAAATTTTTTTGACCCGAGCTTGTGTCGGCGACCCAAAATCGACGCACTTGGGAAAAATGTTCTAGCAGGGGCCCTCCCATACAAAAATTTTTTCTTCTCAAAAATGATTTTCGTTTCACTTTTCATACTCAGGGGAGTCTAAAATTGATGTTTTGAGTCACCGTGAAAAAAAAATTTTTTTGACCCGAGCTTGTGTCGGCGACCCAAAATCGACGCACTTGGGAAAAATGTTCTAGCAGGGGCCCTCCCATACAAAAATTTTTTTTTGACTCACCGGGTAAAATGGTCGCACTTGGTAAAAATGTTCTAGCAGGGGCCCTCCCATACAAAAATTTTTTCTTCTCAAAAATGATTTTCGTTTCACTTTTCATACTCAGGGGAGTCTAAAATTGATGTTTTGAGTCACCGAGAAAAAAAAATTTTTTTGACCCGAGCTTGTGTCGGCGACCCAAAATCGACGCACTTGGGAAAAATGTTCTAGCAGGGGCCCTCCCATACAAAAATTTTTTCTTCTCAAAAATGATTTTCGTTTCACTTTTCATACTCAGGGGAGTCTAAAATTGATGTTTTGAGTCACCGTGAAAAAATAATTTTTTTGACCCGAGCTTGTGTCGGCGACCCAAAATCGACGCACTTGGGAAAAATGTTCTAGCAGGGGCCCTCCCATACAAAAATTTTTTCTTCTCAAAAATGATTTTCGTTTCACTTTTCATACTCAGGGGAGTCTAAAATTGATGTTTTGAGTCACCGTGAAAAAAAAATTTTTTTGACCCGAGCTTGTGTCGGCGACCCAAAATCGACGCACTTGGGAAAAATGTTCTAGCAGGGGCCCTCCCATACAAAAATTTTTTTTTTGACTCACCGGGTAAAATGGTCGCACTTGGTA
>NW_026453530.1:67500-70000 GCF_943734755.1 Anopheles moucheti
CTTAGTGCTGCACTATCAAGCAACACGACTCCATGGAGCCGACCGTCTACCACCTCACTTTTCGTGCCGTTCGACGGGCCTATCACCCTCTGTGGGATAATGGGCCACCTTCAAGTTGAACTTGAACTGTTTGCACCGTAAGTGGTAGATAACGGACCGGTCCAGTACACGGAATCGGACAGACGCGAGGTACGCGCCGTCCCTACGTGCTGAGCTTATCCCGTTTCGCTCGCAGCTACTCAGGGAATCCCTGTTGGTTTCTTGTCCTCCCCTTATTAATATGCTTAAATTCTGGGGGTTCTCACACATCACTTGAGGCCTACGTTGGATTTTTCCCGAATGGTAAATAGTAGCACGCACTTGTTCGCTTGTATCCAGCGGGTGGGCGTACCGCACGCGTTACACGACTCGGCCAGACGGCGGGTCCCGGCAACAGACGGCAAGCCAGGTGTTCAAGGGCTTCCGGTGCTCCCAGGTTGTCTTATAGCCGAAGTTCGAACCGTGCGACACGACACGCACCCACTGGGCCAACTGTACCGCCTTACCATTTCAGCGCCCAAGGTCCCCCGCGGAGGGGGTCCGAGCACGCCATGATGCACAGTGCGCCAAACGCGTGTGTTCAAGCCTGCGACACACTCCCGGGCGTGCTGCTCGCCCAGGCGTGCCGCTGGTACGCGGGCGTCCTGTAGTTATGGAATAGTGTGTAACAAGAATTGGTAGGCACTCAAGAATGTGTGCATCGGTCGGGTTTAAACGTCCGATGCGCCATATGCGTTCAACGTGTCGGTGTTCATGTGTCCTGCAGTTCACATTCTGACGCGCATTTAGCTGCGGTCTTCATCGATCCATGAGCCGAGTGATCCCCTGCCTAGGGTTTTGGTATGTTTAACTGTCTCCTATGTTTTCGTTATGCGCTAGGTGCATCTCTCACAACTTAAGTTCCCCGGACAGCGTAACCGTGCACCTCTCGGTTCCTTCGAAGCCGTCCAGGGTGGACAAGGATGACCATTGGTCTTCCTTCCCATTGATCGACGCGCGATGTGGGCGGCATCGGCGCGATCTTGCACAACTTTCGTTCTCTTGATTAGGTTCTCTCTCGCTCGAGGCCAGGGTTTAAATATGTTCTAGTGGGTCTTTACCTTCGCCCTTGTGTCACACACTTTACGCGTTCGATGGCTGCCATTGGGAGTGTGCGCACAGGTACGAAGGCCACTGGCCTACGGTCGCGCACGCTCAATATCGTAGTATAGACACACCTCTCTCGCGGGTCTAATTGGCGTGCGCGGCCCCCAAGGTAACATAGCAGTTTGTTCTGCTGATACCGTGTTTCTCTATCTGTCTAAACAACTCACACAACAACATATATGTATTGATCGGTAATGATCCTTCCGCAGGTTCACCTACGGAAACCTTGTTACGACTTTTACTTCCTCTAAATCATCAAGTTCGGTCAACTTCGGCCATGCCAGCTGCAGCTCACGAAGGAACCGCGGAAGGTGTGCCTCCAGAGACCTCACTAAATAATCCATCGGTAGTAGCGACGGGCGGTGTGTACAAAGGGCAGGGACGTAATCAGCGCTAGCTAATGACTAGCACTTACTAGAAATTCCAGGTTCATGGGGACCGTTGCAGTCCCCAATCCCAACTAAATGAGCATTTGGGTGATTTCCCGTTCCTCTCGGAATGGGGGCGCCAATTGGCGAGAACACGCTGCTGCTCACATTGTAGCACGCGTGCAGCCCAGAACATCTAAGGGCATCACGGACCTGTTATCGCTCATTCTCACCTTGCTAAACACAAGTTGTCCCGCTAAGCAGGGCAAACGTGGCCGACGACCGCCCGTGAAGGGGCCGCCGGCCTTGACGTCAGGTGCGCCCGGAGGTGCACTGCTGACAGCGTTCTAGTTAGCTTGTTTGAGTCGCGTTCGTTATCGGAATTAACCAGACAAATCATTCCACGAACTAAGAACGGCCATGCACCACTACCCTTAAATTTGAGAAAGAGCTCTCAATCTGTCTTACCTCGATAAGTTCGGACCTGGTAAATTTTCCCGTGTTGAGTCAAATTAAGCCGCAAGCTCCACTTCGTTTTTTTTTTTTTTTTAAACAATTGCAGGTTTTATTGTTCATAAACATTATGTTCTAAAAACAATAGCGTAAACCCACGCTCTTGACGAACGACGTCGCCCGCCAGGGATTTGTCGTGCGTCATTATGAACCCTTTCGGATGTCCCTACCCAATCTCTTTATTAAATTGCTCTTTCCTTTACCCGCATATTGAAAGCGTACGCTAACTGAGTCCGCATGACTCGCTCGTATTTTAACACTTTAGGCTCTCAAGCTAGCTCGCAATCTAGCGATCGGACCATTCCGCCTCGCTGGCGGAAGCCTCCTCCGCAGCTGTCCATCGCCGACCTGCAGCTCGACGTCTTCTTTCATTCTCTCGTCTATTCCGCCGAGACCGGATTAGATCCGCCTCCGTAGGCGCGGTCCGACGACGG
>NW_026453530.1:75000-80000 GCF_943734755.1 Anopheles moucheti
TTCGTTTGCTTCGATTCGTTCAGTCCATTACTCTTGTATGTGATTTTCGTTTGCTTCGAGTCGTTCAGTCCATTACCCTTGTCTATGATTTTCGTTTGCTTCGAGTCGTTCAGTCCAATACTTACCTTTGTCTATGATTTTCGCTCTAGCCCAGTCGCCCTGCGCTCTGGAAATCACATTCCAACTCTATCACCGATAGTGCTCACACCTTGGAAACCACATTTCACCCGGGGAACCTTAGGGTGGATTTTGAGCCTTTCGGGATTGCGAAACCATCATTTAACACTCTAAACTTAATTTCCGCAATCCCAGACGCACTTTCCATATGGTCTCCAAAAATGCGTGTGAGCTGACCTGGTCCCTTATAATAGGCAATGAACACGATTTTGGCAAAATATTTTTTTCAAAATTTTTTGACTCACCGGGTAAAATCGAATTTACTTGGGAAAAATGTTCTAGCAGGGGCCCTCCCATACAAATTTTTTTCTTCTCAAAAATGATTTTCGTTTCACTTTTCATACTCAGGGGAGTCTAAAATTGATGTTTTGAGTCACCGTGAAAAAAAAATTTTTTTGACCCGAGCTTGTGTCGGCGACCCAAAATCGACGCACTTGGGAAAAATGTTCTAGCAGGGGCCCTCCCATACAAAAATTTTTTCTTCTCAAAAATGATTTTCGTTTCACTTTTCATACTCAGGGGAGTCTAAAATTGATGTTTTGAGTCACCGAGAAAAAAAAAATTTTTTGACCCGAGCTTGTGTCGGCGACCCAAAATCGACGCACTTGGGAAAAATGTTCTAGCAGGGGCCCTCCCATACAAAAATTTTTTCTTCTCAAAAATGATTTTCGTTTCACTTTTCATACTCAGGGGAGTCTAAAATTGATGTTTTGAGTCACCGAGAAAAAAAAATTTTTTTGACCCGAGCTTGTGTCGGCGACCCAAAATCGACGCACTTGGGAAAAATGTTCTAGCAGGGGCCCTCCCATACAAAAATTTTTTCTTCTCAAAAATGATTTTCGTTTCACTTTTCATACTCAGGGGAGTCTAAAATTGATGTTTTGAGTCACCGAGAAAAAAAAATTTTTTTGACCCGAGCTTGTGTCGGCGACCCAAAATCGACGCACTTGGGAAAAATGTTCTAGCAGGGGCCCTCCCATACAAAAATTTTTTCTTCTCAAAAATGATTTTCGTTTCACTTTTCATACTCAGGGGAGTCTAAAATTGATGTTTTGAGTCACCGTGAAAAATAATTTTTTTGACCCGAGCTTGTGTCGGCGACCCAAAATCGACGCACTTGGGAAAAATGTTCTAGCAGGGGCCCTCCCATACAAAAATTTTTTCTTCTCAAAAATGATTTTCGTTTCACTTTTCATACTCAGGGGAGTCTAAAATTGATGTTTTGAGTCACCGTGAAAAAAAAATTTTTTTGACCCGAGCTTGTGTCGGCGACCCAAAATCGACGCACTTGGGAAAAATGTTCTAGCAGGGGCCCTCCCATACAAAAATTTTTTTTTGACTCACCGGGTAAAATGGTCGCACTTGGTAAAAATGTTCTAGCAGGGGCCCTCCCATACAAAAATTTTTTCTTCTCAAAAATGATTTTCGTTTCACTTTTCATACTCAGGGGAGTCTAATATTGAAGTTTTGAGTCACCGAGAAAAAAAAAATTTTTTGACCCGAGCTTGTGTCGGCGACCCAAAATCGACGCACTTGGGAAAAATGTTCTAGCAGGGGCCCTCCCATACAAAAATTTTTTCTTCTCAAAAATGATTTTCGTTTCACTTTTCATACTCAGGGGAGTCTAAAATTGATGTTTTGAGTCACCGAGAAAAAAAAATTTTTTTGACCCGAGCTTGTGTCGGCGACCCAAAATCGACGCACTTGGGAAAAATGTTCTAGCAGGGGCCCTCCCATACAAAAATTTTTTCTTCTCAAAAATGATTTTCGTTTCACTTTTCATACTCAGGGGAGTCTAAAATTGATGTTTTGAGTCACCGAGAAAAAAAAATTTTTTTGACCCGAGCTTGTGTCGGCGACCCAAAATCGACGCACTTGGGAAAAATGTTCTAGCAGGGGCCCTCCCATACAAAAATTTTTTCTTCTCAAAAATGATTTTCGTTTCACTTTTCATACTCAGGGGAGTCTAAAATTGATGTTTTGAGTCACCGTGAAAAAAAAATTTTTTTGACCCGAGCTTGTGTCGGCGACCCAAAATCGACGCACTTGGGAAAAATGTTCTAGCAGGGGCCCTCCCATACAAAAATTTTTTTTTGACTCACCGGGTAAAATGGTCGCACTTGGTAAAAATGTTCTAGCAGGGGCCCTCCCATACAAAAATTTTTTCTTCTCAAAAATGATTTTCGTTTCACTTTTCATACTCAGGGGAGTCTAAAATTGATGTTTTGAGTCACCGAGAAAAAAAAATTTTTTTGACCCGAGCTTGTGTCGGCGACCCAAAATCGACGCACTTGGGAAAAATGTTCTAGCAGGGGCCCTCCCATACAAAAATTTTTTCTTCTCAAAAATGATTTTCGTTTCACTTTTCATACTCAGGGGAGTCTAAAATTGATGTTTTGAGTCACCGAGAAAAAAAAATTTTTTTGACCCGAGCTTGTGTCGGCGACCCAAAATCGACGCACTTGGGAAAAATGTTCTAGCAGGGGCCCTCCCATACAAAAATTTTTTCTTCTCAAAAATGATTTTCGTTTCACTTTTCATACTCAGGGGAGTCTAAAATTGATGTTTTGAGTCACCGAGAAAAAAAAATTTTTTTGACCCGAGCTTGTGTCGGCGACCCAAAATCGACGCACTTGGGAAAAATGTTCTAGCAGGGGCCCTCCCATACAAAAATTTTTTCTTCTCAAAAATGATTTTCGTTTCACTTTTCATACTCAGGGGAGTCTAAAATTGATGTTTTGAGTCACCGAGAAAAAAAAATTTTTTTGACCCGAGCTTGTGTCGGCGACCCAAAATCGACGCACTTGGGAAAAATGTTCTAGCAGGGGCCCTCCCATACAAAAATTTTTTCTTCTCAAAAATGATTTTCGTTTCACTTTTCATACTCAGGGGAGTCTAAAATTGATGTTTTGAGTCACCGAGAAAAAAAAATTTTTTTGACCCGAGCTTGTGTCGGCGACCCAAAATCGACGCACTTGGGAAAAATGTTCTAGCAGGGGCCCTCCCATACAAAAATTTTTTCTTCTCAAAAATGATTTTCGTTTCACTTTTCATACTCAGGGGAGTCTAAAATTGATGTTTTGAGTCACCGAGAAAAAAAAATTTTTTTGACCCGAGCTTGTGTCGGCGACCCAAAATCGACGCACTTGGGAAAAATGTTCTAGCAGGGGCCCTCCCATACAAAAATTTTTTCTTCTCAAAAATGATTTTCGTTTCACTTTTCATACTCAGGGGAGTCTAAAATTGATGTTTTGAGTCACCGTGAAAAAAAAATTTTTTTGACCCGAGCTTGTGTCGGCGACCCAAAATCGACGCACTTGGGAAAAATGTTCTAGCAGGGGCCCTCCCATACAAAAATTTTTTTTTGACTCACCGGGTAAAATGGTCGCACTTGGTAAAAATGTTCTAGCAGGGGCCCTCCCATACAAAAATTTTTTCTTCTCAAAAATGATTTTCGTTTCACTTTTCATACTCAGGGGAGTCTAAAATTGATGTTTTGAGTCACCGAGAAAAAAAAATTTTTTTGACCCGAGCTTGTGTCGGCGACCCAAAATCGACGCACTTGGGAAAAATGTTCTAGCAGGGGCCCTCCCATACAAAAATTTTTTCTTCTCAAAAATGATTTTCGTTTCACTTTTCATACTCAGGGGAGTCTAAAATTGATGTTTTGAGTCACCGAGAAAAAAAAATTTTTTTGACCCGAGCTTGTGTCGGCGACCCAAAATCGACGCACTTGGGAAAAATGTTCTAGCAGGGGCCCTCCCATACAAAAATTTTTTCTTCTCAAAAATGATTTTCGTTTCACTTTTCATACTCAGGGGAGTCTAAAATTGATGTTTTGAGTCACCGAGAAAAAAAAATTTTTTTGACCCGAGCTTGTGTCGGCGACCCAAAATCGACGCACTTGGGAAAAATGTTCTAGCAGGGGCCCTCCCATACAAAAATTTTTTCTTCTCAAAAATGATTTTCGTTTCACTTTTCATACTCAGGGGAGTCTAAAATTGATGTTTTGAGTCACCGAGAAAAAAAAATTTTTTTGACCCGAGCTTGTGTCGGCGACCCAAAATCGACGCACTTGGGAAAAATGTTCTAGCAGGGGCCCTCCCATACAAAAATTTTTTCTTCTCAAAAATGATTTTCGTTTCACTTTTCATACTCAGGGGAGTCTAAAATTGATGTTTTGAGTCACCGAGAAAAAAAAATTTTTTTGACCCGAGCTTGTGTCGGCGACCCAAAATCGACGCACTTGGGAAAAATGTTCTAGCAGGGGCCCTCCCATACAAAAATTTTTTCTTCTCAAAAATGATTTTCGTTTCACTTTTCATACTCAGGGGAGTCTAAAATTGATGTTTTGAGTCACCGAGAAAAAAAAATTTTTTTGACCCGAGCTTGTGTCGGCGACCCAAAAATCGACGCACTTGGGAAAAATGTTCTAGCAGGGGCCCTCCCATACAAAAATTTTTTTTTGACTCACCGGGTAAAATGGTCGCACTTGGTAAAAATGTTCTAGCAGGGGCCCTCCCATACAAAAATTTTTTCTTCTCAAAAATGATTTTCGTTTCACTTTTCATACTCAGGGGAGTCTAAAATTGATGTTTTGAGTCACCGAGAAAAAAAAATTTTTTTGACCCGAGCTTGTGTCGGCGACCCAAAATCGACGCACTTGGGAAAAATGTTCTAGCAGGGGCCCTCCCATACAAAAATTTTTTCTTCTCAAAAATGATTTTCGTTTCACTTTTCATACTCAGGGGAGTCTAAAATTGATGTTTTGAGTCACCGTGAAAAAAAAATTTTTTTGACCCGAGCTTGTGTCGGCGACCCAA
>NW_026453530.1:87500-92500 GCF_943734755.1 Anopheles moucheti
CCATCGTCGGCCTGCAGCCAAAGCACGACGGCGCCTTTCGTTTTCGCGTCTGTTCCGCCGAGACCTTATCAGGTCCGCCTCCGTAGGCGCGGTCCGACGGCGGCGCGTCGTCGAGGGTCCCTCAGCCTGGACCCGAGCTCGCCATGCGCGCTGCATGAATAGACGCCGCTCATGGCGAATTCTAACCGTTTCAGGGGAAGGTGGTCCCCCTCTGCTACGCCTAGGTATGGGAGGAGGAGCTAGGCCCGCTCGCTCCGCCTCTACTGCCGTCCGCAGTATCTCGTCATCTCGGGCGGCCAGTGCTGCTGCGACGTCCGCAGCCAGTCGCACTCGCGCCCGATCCTCCGCTCTGCCGCGAAGCCGTCGGTTGCGGGCAGATCGCTGACGCGCTGCTCGCGACTCGTTCACGCGCCGCGTGATGTCTTCGATGATGACGTCGTCCATCTCCTCACCGAAGAGTGCGGCCACACTTTCGAGGACCACTTCCTCGTCCTCGGCGAAAGCCGCTTCCGTTCGACCATTGGTGAGCGCTTCCTCATCGCGCCACAGCTGTTGAAGCACTGTGGTGATGGTCTTTGCTGCTTTCTGAATGCGGTCCCACCACTCCGCACTCTCCAGCAGCTTCTCTGCGATGTTGTTAAGCTGGACCGACTCGGGTGTCCCCCAGCCCAGCAGCTCACGTCGGATCTCCTCAAACACGGGGCACTCGAACAAGACGTGGGCCACCGACTCGACCGACCCCACGCACCGTGGACACTCCGGAGACGAAGCGAAGCCGCAGACGTGCAGGTACTCCCGGAAGAATCCGTGTCCGGAGAGCACCTGCGAAAGGTGGAAGTCCACCTTCCCGTGCTTTCGTCCCGTCCACCGGTGCAGGTCGGGAATCATCCCGTGCGCCCACGTCAAGTAGCGGCTGGCCGATGGTGTTGCCGCCGCACGGTCCCAGGCGTCCTGCCATTGCAGCATCGTGGCTGCTCGCTCCGCCGCTCGTACCTCCTTCCTGCTGGCGCCAGGCTCGACCAGCAGCCTGCTATGGCACCTTGCGTCCTCGTTGACGACCAGCCAGTACGGCACCAAACCAGCCATCACCACTGACACCTCGTAGGATACCGAGCGGAACGAACTCGATACCCCACGTGCCAGTGGCTTCTGGACCTGGGCCAGTCGTCTTCGGCACCACTGCATGTCTGTCGCCTTAGCCCAGATGGGCGAGGCGTACCGGATCACCGACTCAGCGACTCCTGCCAGCAACCGCCGCTTGGCCACCTGGGGGCCGCTGTGGTTCCTCATCACCGAGGTAACCACCGCCACCGCACGGAGGGCCTTGTCCGCGGCCGCTTCCACGTGCGGTTTCCACGAGAGTTTCTCGTGGAGTTGTACCCCCAGGTAGCGTATCGATCGCTTTGACGTGCAGACCACTTCGCCGACGCGCACAGGAATTTCCAAACGTCCTCGACGCAGACTCGATATCAGAACCACCTCGGTTTTGTGGGGGGCGAGACTAAGGTGACGTGCCTCGAGCCACCCCATCACCGCGTCGATCGCAGCCTCCGCGACCGTCGCCGACTCCTCGGGTGTGCAGCCCTCGGCCAGGATGGCGATGTCATCGGCAAAGCCGACGATGGTGGCCCCTTCAGGGAGCTGGATCCGCAGAACGCCGTCGTACATAACGTTCCACAGAGTCGGGCCAAGGATTGACCCCTGTGGAACGCCTGCCGTCACCCGACGTGACACCGGGCCGTCGTGGGTGTCGTACACCAGCTCCCTGTCGGTGAAATAGTCGCGGAGCAGGAGTTGCAGCTGCGCTGGAACCTCCTTCTCACGCAGGGCCATCGCTATCGCCTGCCAGCTGGCGGTGTTAAAGGCGTTTCTGACGTCCAACGCCACAACCAGCAGACAGCGCTTATCCCGGTTGTTAGTCCGTCCGTAGGACATCGCGCGCTCGCCTGCTTCCACCACCAGCTGGATCGCCTGCAGGGTGCTCCGCTGCTTCCGGAAACCGAACTGGTTCTCGGCCAGCCGAGGTGCCTCCGGATCCTCCAGGTGCTCGTTGAGTCTGTCCAGCGTAGTCCTCTCGAAGACCTTCGCCGGGTTGTCGATCAAGCAGATCGGGCGGCAGGACGAGGCTTCGCCCGGCGGCTTACCCGGCTTAGGCAACAGCACCAGCTTCTGCCTTTTCCATTCGCGTGGTATTTCGCCGGTGTCCAAGCAGCGCTGGTAGACACCAGCGAATGGCTCCGGATACTTCCGGATGGCAGCCGTTACCGCAGCGTTCGGTACTCCATCGAGGCCAGGCGCCTTCCGCGGATGCAGCTCGCTCGCTATCGCCTGGAGCTCCGCGCAGCTGATCGGACGGACCGGAGTGTCCCCTTCCGAAGGCGTGACGTCCGGCCACTCGACCGGGGGATGCTCCGGAAACAGCTCCTCGACGATCCGCTGCAACACCGCTGGATCGCGTTCACGCGCCGTCCAGCTGCCCCGAAACCGAAGAAGCACTTGCCGGAACCACTGTCCCGTCTCATCTGCAGCCAGGGCCTGCAGCCACTCATCGAACTGGCGCTGCTTGCTGGCCTTAATTGCCACCCTTAAGGCAGCACGCGCCTCCTGATGTTCCTCTGAAGCCAGTTCGGCGGACGTCTCGTCGAGGGCCAATAACTGTCGCTCCCGAGCCAACCGGCAGCGCTCGGTCAGCTCCTCGATATCCGGAGTCCACCAATATGTGTTGCAGTTCCTCCTCTGCTGCTGCGACTGCCCAATCCTCGCCATGGTAGCGTCGCAGGCCTCCGTAAGCACCATCCCCAGGCTTGCCGCATCGGTCACCCGATCGGCAAAACGGGTCGCCTCAAGTGCCAGCTCGAAAGTACGGGGGCAAAACTGGCGAGTTCGCCAGCGAGTACCCGCCTCCCGTACTTCGACACCTTCCTGCTGATGAATGCCCCGTCCGGGCCGCTGACCTGTACGATGCTGTTGCCCGACCGCAAACCGAATATAGCGGTGGTCGCTATAGGAGTAGCGGTCTAGCGTCCGCCAGGAGCTGATGTCCTCCGCTGCTCCATCCGATCGGCAGAGCGTTGGACTCGCGAAGGCGACGTCCACTCTGCTGGGCCGAGCCACACCGTTCCCCAGGAATGTCGGCTCCGTGCCGCGGTTGAGGACCTCCAATCCTAGGCTGGTAACCGTCTGAAGGAGCGCCTCACCCTTAAGGTTGGCCCGCTCGCTCCCCCAGGCCCCATGCCACGCGTTGAAGTCACCAGCTATCAGCACGCAAGGGTGGCCTCGCGCAAGTACCTCCAGCCGGTCCATCTGCTGCTCGAACTCCGGGAGGCCGATCGATGGCGGAATATAGCAGCAGATGACAACGATGCCCGCCACCTCGGCAGCTACGATGCCCGGATGCTGCACGCTCCTCACCCGCTGTATGGGAAACCGTTGGCCACTGGTGACGATCGCGGCCTTCAGTGCGTCGTCGGATGCCCAGTTCCCATTGTTGGCCGGCACAGCATAGAGCTCCGTGATGAGCATCACGTCTGCTCCCTCCTCCCTCATCCGCTGGAGCGCAAGATCCTGAGCGCTCCTGCTCTTACCGATATTTATCTGGAGCACTTCTATCATCATCGTGTGGCTGCAGCTTTGCACGAAGCTGCGGCAATCGAGTGCGGGCCGCCACACTTCAAACAGCGAGCCTCGCCAGTGCAGCTCGCTGCCTTGTGGCCTTCCGCGCCACACCGGATACACGCTTTGCTGCGGTCCTCTCCCGAGCACTGCCCGGCGAAGTGGCCGCGCTCCAAACATCGGAAGCACCGCTTCTCCTCCAGCGACGCTTTCGGGACCTCCCACACCCAACAGGAGGTGTGTCCTAGGAGCAGGCGCTTCCCAGCCAGATGCTCCGCATCCGACCGGGGCAGACGAACGCGAGCACGCTTCGTGCCGTCTCGCCGCTCCCACATGTCGAAGGTGGCCTCGGAATGCTCCTTGCCGAGAGCCGTCAACACCGCCCGACGCAGCTGGTCCTCGCTCGCCAAGGAGTCGATGTTTGTTATGAGCACCATCGACATCTCCGTACGCACGGACGCCGCACCCTTGTCTCCGATGGCTTGCCGGATACGCTGGCACAGCTCGGCGCTGTCGGCATCACGGCTCAGCGGCAGCCGCAAGGTGTCTTTCGGCGTTCGCTTGCCGACGCCGATCTTCTCCTGCATGCCGTCGAGATGCGAGCTCGTACGAATCGCCCTATACATGTCGAGGTAGCTGACGCCCTCCGCTGGCATCACCTCGATGGTGTCGGGCCGCTTCCGCGACTTCTTCACTGCAGCTGGCATCGTGCGTGGCTGCTGCTTACTCTGCTTTCGCAGCAACTGGCCCTGCAAATGCCACTGTTGTTGTTGTTGCTGGGGCTGCCCAGCCGAACGCTGTCCGCTCTGATGTTGCTGCGGACGTTGCTGCTGTTGCCGCTGCGGCTGCTGCCGTTGCGGGAGCTGCGGCCACTGCTGCTGATGCTGCTGAGCCGGCTGCTGGCGTGCCGACTTACGGCGCACCACCTCGGCCCAGGAGCCGCCTTCCTGGTCCGGAGACGGCACCACCGTAGCCGTCACCGCACCCTCTCGCTGTTGTGCCAGCTGCTGCTGCTGCTGCTGCTGCTGTTGCTGCTGCGACTGCGCAACAACCAGTTGCGTAAGGAGCCCAGAGACCATCTCCCGCTCCTTACGGTTCTCCTCTCGCAGATGGAGCACCTCCTGGCGATGGCACTCCTGCATCGCCGCGAGGTCTTTCCGGTATTGCTCAGCTTGCTCCGTCAGCTGAACACGGAGGAGGGATAGCTCGTCCTCCAGACGCTCGATGAGCCTCTCCATCGTGGCTCCTTTCGCAGCCGTGGCCGTGCCAACGCCACTCGTGCGAGCAACACCGCTCGTGGCTGCGGTCTGCCCTTCCGGCACTCTGCTGAGCATCACTACCGGTTTCGAGCCCACCGGTGCTCGGCTATCGGTCGATCCCGACCGTGA
>NW_026453530.1:97500-100000 GCF_943734755.1 Anopheles moucheti
ATGATTTTCGTTTCACTTTTCATACTCAGGGGAGTCTAAAATTGATGTTTTGAGTCACCGTGAAAAAAAAATTTTTTTGACCCGAGCTTGTGTCGGCGACCCAAAATCGACGCACTTGGGAAAAATGTTCTAGCAGGGGCCCTCCCATACAAAAATTTTTTCTTCTCAAAAATGATTTTCGTTTCACTTTTCATACTCAGGGGAGTCTAAAATTGATGTTTTGAGTCACCGAGAAAAAAAAATTTTTTTGACCCGAGCTTGTGTCGGCGACCCAAAATCGACGCACTTGGGAAAAATGTTCTAGCAGGGGCCCTCCCATACAAAAATTTTTTCTTCTCAAAAATGATTTTCGTTTCACTTTTCATACTCAGGGGAGTCTAAAATTGATGTTTTGAGTCACCGAGAAAAAAAAATTTTTTTGACCCGAGCTTGTGTCGGCGACCCAAAATCGACGCACTTGGGAAAAATGTTCTAGCAGGGGCCCTCCCATACAAAAATTTTTTCTTCTCAAAAATGATTTTCGTTTCACTTTTCATACTCAGGGGAGTCTAAAATTGATGTTTTGAGTCACCGAGAAAAAAAAATTTTTTTGACCCGAGCTTGTGTCGGCGACCCAAAATCGACGCACTTGGGAAAAATGTTCTAGCAGGGGCCCTCCCATACAAAAATTTTTTCTTCTCAAAAATGATTTTCGTTTCACTTTTCATACTCAGGGGAGTCTAAAATTGATGTTTTGAGTCACCGAGAAAAAAAAATTTTTTTGACCCGAGCTTGTGTCGGCGACCCAAAATCGACGCACTTGGGAAAAATGTTCTAGCAGGGGCCCTCCCATACAAAAATTTTTTCTTCTCAAAAATGATTTTCGTTTCACTTTTCATACTCAGGGGAGTCTAAAATTGATGTTTTGAGTCACCGAGAAAAAAAAATTTTTTTGACCCGAGCTTGTGTCGGCGACCCAAAATCGACGCACTTGGGAAAAATGTTCTAGCAGGGGCCCTCCCATACAAAAATTTTTTCTTCTCAAAAATGATTTTCGTTTCACTTTTCATACTCAGGGGAGTCTAAAATTGATGTTTTGAGTCACCGAGAAAAAAAAATTTTTTTGACCCGAGCTTGTGTCGGCGACCCAAAATCGACGCACTTGGGAAAAATGTTCTAGCAGGGGCCCTCCCATACAAAAATTTTTTCTTCTCAAAAATGATTTTCGTTTCACTTTTCATACTCAGGGGAGTCTAAAATTGATGTTTTGAGTCACCGTGAAAAAAAAATTTTTTTGACCCGAGCTTGTGTCGGCGACCCAAAATCGACGCACTTGGGAAAAATGTTCTAGCAGGGGCCCTCCCATACAAAAATTTTTTTTTGACTCACCGGGTAAAATGGTCGCACTTGGTAAAAATGTTCTAGCAGGGGCCCTCCCATACAAAAATTTTTTCTTCTCAAAAATGATTTTCGTTTCACTTTTCATACTCAGGGGAGTCTAAAATTGATGTTTTGAGTCACCGAGAAAAAAAAATTTTTTTGACCCGAGCTTGTGTCGGCGACCCAAAATCGACGCACTTGGGAAAAATGTTCTAGCAGGGGCCCTCCCATACAAAAATTTTTTCTTCTCAAAAATGATTTTCGTTTCACTTTTCATACTCAGGGGAGTCTAAAATTGATGTTTTGAGTCACCGAGAAAAAAAAATTTTTTTGACCCGAGCTTGTGTCGGCGACCCAAAATCGACGCACTTGGGAAAAATGTTCTAGCAGGGGCCCTCCCATACAAAAATTTTTTCTTCTCAAAAATGATTTTCGTTTCACTTTTCATACTCAGGGGAGTCTAAAATTGATGTTTTGAGTCACCGAGAAAAAAAAATTTTTTTGACCCGAGCTTGTGTCGGCGACCCAAAATCGACGCACTTGGGAAAAATGTTCTAGCAGGGGCCCTCCCATACAAAAATTTTTTCTTCTCAAAAATGATTTTCGTTTCACTTTTCATACTCAGGGGAGTCTAAAATTGATGTTTTGAGTCACCGAGAAAAAAAAATTTTTTTGACCCGAGCTTGTGTCGGCGACCCAAAATCGACGCACTTGGGAAAAATGTTCTAGCAGGGGCCCTCCCATACAAAAATTTTTTCTTCTCAAAAATGATTTTCGTTTCACTTTTCATACTCAGGGGAGTCTAAAATTGATGTTTTGAGTCACCGAGAAAAAAAAATTTTTTTGACCCGAGCTTGTGTCGGCGACCCAAAATCGACGCACTTGGGAAAAATGTTCTAGCAGGGGCCCTCCCATACAAAAATTTTTTCTTCTCAAAAATGATTTTCGTTTCACTTTTCATACTCAGGGGAGTCTAAAATTGATGTTTTGAGTCACCGAGAAAAAAAAATTTTTTTGACCCGAGCTTGTGTCGGCGACCCAAAATCGACGCACTTGGGAAAAATGTTCTAGCAGGGGCCCTCCCATACAAAAATTTTTTCTTCTCAAAAATGATTTTCGTTTCACTTTTCATACTCAGGGG
>NW_026453530.1:110000-112500 GCF_943734755.1 Anopheles moucheti
TGCGACTTACGGGCCTGATAGTGCGACTTAAGGGCCTGATAGTGCGACTAACGGGCTTTGATAGTGCGACCAACGGGCTTGATAGTGCGACCTATGGGCTTGATAGTGCGACTAACGGGCTTGATAGTGCGACTTATGGGCTTGATAGTGCGACTTATGGGCTTGATAGTGCGACTTACGGGCTTGCTTTTCCATGTTTTTCGCATCGAGCTTCGGTTCGTTTCGAATAATTTTGTCCATGTTTTTCGTTTGCTACGAGAGGTTCGGTTCGTTTTCAGTTATCCCTGTGTTCATGGTTTTCGTGAGCTTCGATAGGTTTGGTCCGATTTTCAGTACTCTTGTCCATGCTTTCACATGCTCTGATAGGTAGGTTCGTTTTCAGTTATCCCTGTGTTCATGGTTTTCGTGAGCTTCGATAGGTTTGGTCCGTGTTTTTGAGTACTCTTGTCCATGATTTTCGTGTGCTTCTTGAGGTTTGGTCCGATTTTCAGTACTCTTGTCCATGCTTTCACATGCTCTGATAGGTAGGTTCGTTCTCAGTTATCCCTGTGTTCATGGTTTTCGTGAGCTTCGATAGGTTTGGTCCGTGTTTTTGAGTACTCTTGTCCATGATTTTCGTGTGCTTCTTGAGGTTTGGTCCGATTTTCAGTACTCTTGTCCATGCTTTCACATGCTCTGATAGGTAGGTTCGTTCTCAGTTATCCCTGTGTTTATGGTTTTCGTGTGCTTCGAGAGGTTTGGTCCGTGTTTTTGAGTACTCTTGTCCATGATTTTCGTGTGCTTCTAGAGGTTTGGTCCGATTTTCAGTACTCTTGTCCATGCTTTCACATGCTCTGATAGGTAGGTTCGTTCTCAGTTATCCCTGTGTTCATGGTTTTCGTGTGCTTCCATAGGTTTGGTCCGTGTTTTTGAGTACTCTTGTCCATGATTTTCGTGTGCTTCTAGAGGTTTGGTCCGATTTTCAGTACTCTTGTCCATGCTTTCACATGCTCTGATAGGTAGGTTCGTTCTCAGTTATCCCTGTGTTCATGGTTTTCGTGTGCTTCCATAGGTTTGGTCCGTGTTTTTGAGTACTCTTGTCCATGATTTTCGTGTGCTTCTAGAGGTTTGGTCCGATTTTCAGTACTCTTGTCCATGCTTTCACATGCTCTGATAGGTAGGTTCGTTCTCAGTTATCCCTGTGTTCATGGTTTTCGTTTGCTTCGATTCGTTCACTCTATTACTCTTGTCTTTGGTTTTCGTTTGCTTCGATTCGTTCACTCCATTACTCTTGTCTGTGGTTTTTCGTTTGCTTCGATTCGTTCAGTCCATTACTCTTGTATGTGATTTTCGTTTGCTTCGATTCGTTCAGTCCATTACTCTTGTGTGTGGTTTTCGTTTGCTTCGAGTCGTTCAGTCCATTACCCTTGTCTATGATTTTCGTTTGCTTCGAGTCGTTCAGTCCAATACTTACCCTTGTCTATGATTTTCGCTCTAAGCCCAGTCGCCCTGCGCTCTGGAAATCACATTCCAACTCTATCACCGATAGCGCTCACACCTTGGAAACCACATTTCACCCAGGGGACCTTAGGGTGGATTTTGAGCCTTTCGGGATTGCGAAACCATCATTTAACACTCTAAACTTAATTTCCGCAATCCCAGACGCACTTTCCATATGGTCTCCAAAAATGCGTGTGAGCTGACCTGGTCCCTTATAATAGGCAATGAACACGATTTTGGCAAAATATTTTTTTCAAAATTTTTTGACTCACCTGGTAAAATCGAATTTACTTGGGAAAAATGTTCTAGCAGGGGCCCTCCCATACAAATTTTTTTCTTCTCAAAAATGATTTTCGTTTCACTTTTCATACTCAGGGGAGTCTAAAATTGATGTTTTGAGTCACCATGAAAAAAAAAATTTTTTGACCCGAGCTTGTGTCGGCGACCCAAAATCGACGCACTTGGGAAATATGTTCTAGCAGGGGCCCTCCCATACAAAAATTTTTTCTTCTCAAAAATGATTTTCGTTTCACTTTTCATACTCAGGGGAGTCTAAAATTGATGTTTTGAGTCACCATGAAAAAAAAATTTTTTTTGACCCGAGCTTGTGTCGGCGACCCAAAATCGACTCACTTGGGAAAAATGTTCTAGCAGGGGCCCTCCCATACAAAAATTTTTTCTTCTCAAAAATGATTTTCGTTTCACTTTTCATACTCAGGGGAGTCTAAAATTGATGTTTTGAGTCATCGTGAAAAAAAAAATTTTTTGACCCGAGCTTGTGTCGGCGACCCAAAATCGACGCACTTGGGAAAAATGTTCTAGCAGGGGCCCTCCCATACAAAAATTTTTTCTTCTCAAAAATGATTTTCGTTTCACTTTTCATACTCAGGGGAGTCTAAAATTGATGTTTTGAGTCACCGAGAAAAAAAAATTTTTTTGACCCGAGCTTGTGTCGGCGACCCAAAAATCGACGCACTTGGGAAATATGTTCTAGCAGGGGCCCTCCCATACAAAAATTTTT
>NW_026453530.1:120000-125000 GCF_943734755.1 Anopheles moucheti
CACTAAATAATCCATCGGTAGTAGCGACGGGCGGTGTGTACAAAGGGCAGGGACGTAATCAGCGCTAGCTAATGACTAGCACTTACTAGAAATTCCAGGTTCATGGGGACCGTTGCAGTCCCCAATCCCAACTAAATGAGCATTTGGGTGATTTCCCGTTCCTCTCGGAATGGGGGCGCCAATTGGCGAGAACACGCTGCTGCTCACATTGTAGCACGCGTGCAGCCCAGAACATCTAAGGGCATCACGGACCTGTTATCGCTCATTCTCACCTTGCTAAACACAAGTTGTCCCGCTAAGCAGGGCAAACGTGGCCGACGACCGCCCGTGAAGGGGCCGCCGGCCTTGACGTCAGGTGCGCCCGGAGGTGCACTGCTGACAGCGTTCTAGTTAGCTTGTTTGAGTCGCGTTCGTTATCGGAATTAACCAGACAAATCATTCCACGAACTAAGAACGGCCATGCACCACTACCCTTAAATTTGAGAAAGAGCTCTCAATCTGTCTTACCTCGATAAGTTCGGACCTGGTAAATTTTCCCGTGTTGAGTCAAATTAAGCCGCAAGCTCCACTTCGTTTTTTTTTTTTTTTAAGAAATGCAGGTTTTATTGTACAAAAATACCTTATAAACCTACCCTCTTGACGTAGGACGTCGCCCGCCAGGGATTTTGTCCTACGTCGTTGCGAACCCTTTCGGATATCTCTTCGCGATTTATTTATTCAATTTTCCGTATCTTAACCCGCATTTTAAAGGCGTACGCATACTGAGTCCGCGTGACTCTCTCTTTCTTTCCCCTCTCGGAGATCTCAAGAAGTCAACCCGACATCTATCGATCTGACCATTCCGCCTCGCTGGCGGCAGCCTCCTCCGCGGGTGTCCATCGTCGGCCCGCATTCGAAGCACGACGGCGCCTTTCGTTTTCCCGTCTGTTGCGTCGCGACCGTATCCGATCCGCCTCCGTAGGCGCGGTCCGACGGCGGCGCGTCGTCGAGGGTCCCTCAGCCTGGACCCGAGCTCGCCATGCGCGCTGCATGAATAGACGCCGCTCATGGCGAATTCTAACCGTTTCAGGGGAAGGTGGTCCCCCTCTGCTACGCCTCGGTATAGGTGGAGGAGCTAGGCCCGCTCGCTCCGCCTCAACTGCCGTCCGCAGTACCTCGTCATCTCGGGCGGCCAGTGCTGCTGCGACGTCCGCAGCCAGTCGCACTCGCGCCCGATCCTCCGCTCTGCCGCGAAGCCGTCGGTTGCGGGCAGATCGCTGACGCGCTGCTCGCGACTCGTTCACGCGCCGCGTGATGTCTTCGATGATGACGTCGTCCATCTCCTCACCGAAGAGTGCGGCCACACTTTCGAGGACCACTTCCTCGTCCTCGGCGAAAGCCGCTTCCGTTCGACCATTGGTGAGCGCTTCCTCATCGCGCCACAGCTGTTGAAGCACTGTGGTGATGGTCTTTGCTGCTTTCTGAATGCGGTCCCACCACTCCGCACTCTCCAGCAGCTTCTCTGCGATGTTGTTAAGCTGGACCGACTCGGGTGTCCCCCAGCCCAGCAGCTCACGTCGGATCTCCTCGAACACGGGGCACTCGAACAAGACGTGGGCCACCGACTCGACCGACCCCACGCACCGTGGACACTCCGGAGACGACGCGAAGCCGCAGACGTGCAAGTACTCTCGGAAGAATCCGTGTCCGGAGAGCACCTGCGAAAGGTGGAAGTCCACCTTCCCGTGCTTTCGTCCCGTCCACCGGTGCAGGTCGGGAATCATCCCGTGCCCCCACGTCAAGTAGCGGCTGGCCGATGGTGTTGCCGCCGCACGGTCCCACGCGTCCTGCCATTGCAGCATCGTGGCTGCTCGCTCCGCCGCTCGTACCTCCTTCCTGCTGGCGCCAGGCTCGACCAGCAGCCTGCTATGGCACCTTGCGTCCTCGTTGACGACCAGCCAGTACGGCACCAAACCAGCCATCACCACTGACACCTCGTAGGATACCGAGCGGAACGAACTCGATACCCCACGTGCCAGTGGCTTCTGGACCTGGGCCAGTCGTCTTCGGCACCACTGCATGTCTGTCGCCTTAGCCCAGATGGGCGAGGCGTACCGGATCACCGACTCAGCAACTCCTGCCAGCAACCGCCGCTTGGCCACCTGGGGGCCGCTGTGGTTCCTCATCACCGAGGTAACCACCGCCACCGCACGGAGGGCCTTGTCCGCGGCCGCTTCCACATGCGGTTTCCACGAGAGTTTCTCGTGGAGTTGTACCCCCAGGTAGCGTATCGATCGCTTTGACGTGCAGACCACTTCGCCGACGCGCACAGGAATTTCCAAACGTCCTCGACGCAGACTCGATATCAGTACCACCTCGGTTTTGTGGGGGGCGAGACTGAGGTGCCGTGCCTCAAGCCACCCCATCACCGCCTCGATCGCAGCCTCCGCAACGGACGCCGACTCCTCGGGTGTGCAGCCCTCGGCCAGGATGGCGATGTCATCGGCAAAGCCGACGATGGTGGCCCCTTCAGGGAGCTGGATCCGCAGAACGCCGTCGTACATAACGTTCCACAGAGTCGGGCCAAGGATTGACCCCTGTGGAACGCCAGCCGTCACCCGACGTGACACCGGGCCGTCATGGGTGTCGTACACCAGCTCCCTGTCGGTGAAATAGTCGCGGAGCAGGAGTTGCAGCTGCGCTGGAACCTCCTTCTCACGCAGGGCCATCGCTATCGCCTGCCAGCTGGCGGTGTTAAAGGCGTTTCTGACGTCCAACGCCACAACCAGCAGACAGCGCTTATCCCGGTTGTTAGTCCGTCCGAAGGACATCGCGCGCTCGCCTGCTTCCACCACCAGCTGGATCGCCTGCAGGGTGCTCCGCTGCTTCCGGAAACCGAACTGGTTCTCGGCCAGCCGAGGTGCCTCCGGATCCTCCAGGTGCTCGTTGAGTCTGTCCAGCGTAGTCCTCTCGAAGACCTTCGCCGGGTTGTCGATCAAGCAGATCGGGCGGCAGGACGAGGCTTCGCCCGGCGGCTTACCCGGCTTAGGCAACAGCACCAGCTTCTGCCTTTTCCATTCGCGTGGTATTTCGCCGGTGTCCAAGCAGCGCTGGTAGACACCAGCGAATGGCTCCGGATACTTCCGGATGGCAGCCGTTACCGCAGCGTTCGGTACTCCATCGAGGCCAGGCGCCTTCCGCGGATGCAGCTCGCTCGCTATCGCCTGGAGCTCCGCGCAGCTGATCGGACGGACCGGAGTGTCCCCTTCCGAAGGCGTGACGTCCGGCCACTCGACCGGGGGATGCTCCGGAAACAGCTCCTCGACGATCCGCTGCAACACCGCTGGATCGCGTTCACGCGCCGTCCAGCTGCCCCGAAACCGAAGAAGCACTTGCCGGAACCACTGTCCCGTCTCATCTGCAGCCAGGGCCTGCAGCCACTCATCGAACTGGCGCTGCTTGCTGGCCTTAATTGCCACCCTTAAGGCAGCACGCGCCTCCTGATGTTCCTCTGAAGCCAGTTCGGCGGACGTCTCGTCGAGGGCCAATGACTGTCGCTCCCGAGCCAACCGGCAGCGCTCGGTCAGCTCCTCGATATCCGGAGTCCACCAATATGTGTTGCAGTTCCTCCTCTGCTGCTGCGACTGCCCAATCCTCGCCATGGTAGCGTCGCAGGCCTCCGTAAGCACCATCCCCAGGCTTGCCGCATCGGTCACCCGATCGGCAAAACGGGTCGCCTCAAGTGCCAGCTCGAAAGTACGGGGGCAAAACTGGCGAGTTCGCCAGCGAGTACCCGCCTCCCGTACTTCGACACCTTCCTGCTGATGAATGCCCCGTCCGGGCCGCTGACCTGCACGATGCTGTTGCCCGACCGCAAACCGAATATAGCGGTGGTCGCTATAGGAGTAGCGGTCTAGCGTCCGCCAGGAGCTGATGTCCTCCGCTGCTCCATCCGATCGGCAGAGCGTTGGACTCGCGAAGGCGACGTCCACTCTGCTGGGCCGAGCCACACCGTTCCCCAGGAATGTCGGCTCCGTGCCGCGGTTGAGGACCTCCAATCCTAGGCTGGTAACCGTCTGAAGGAGCGCCTCACCCTTAAGGTTGGCCCGCTCGCTCCCCCAGGCCCCATGCCACGCGTTGAAGTCACCAGCTATCAGCACGCAAGGGTGGCCTCGCGCAAGTACCTCCAGCCGGTCCATCTGTTGCTCGAACTCCGGGAGGCCGATCGATGGCGGAATATAGCAGCAGATGACAACGATGCCCGCCACCTCGGCAGCTACGATGCCCGGATGCTGCACGCTCCTCACCCGCTGTATGGGAAACCGTTGGCCACTGGTGACGATCGCGGCCTTCAGTGCGTCGTCGGATGCCCAGTTCCCATTGTTGGCCGGCACAGCATAGAGCTCCGTGATGAGCATCACGTCTGCTCCCTCCTCCCTCATCCGCTGGAGCGCAAGATCCTGAGCGCTCCTGCTCTTACCGATATTTATCTGGAGCACTTCTATCATCATCGTGTGGCTGCAGCTTTGCACGAAGCTGCGGCAATCGAGTGCGGGCCGCCACACTTCAAACAGCGAGCCTCGCCAGTGCAGCTCGCTGCCTTGTGGCCTTCCGCGCCACACCGGATACACGCTTTGCTGCGGTCCTCTCCCGAGCACTGCCCGGCGAAGTGGCCGCGCTCCAAACATCGGAAGCACCGCTTCTCCTCCAGCGACGCTTTCGGGACCTCCCACACCCAACAGGAGGTGTGTCCTAGGAGCAGGCGCTTCCCAGCCAGATGCTCCGCATCCGACCGGGGCAGACGAACGCGAGCACGCTTCGTGCCGTCTCGCCGCTCCCACATGTCGAAGGTGGCCTCGGAATGCTCCTTGCCGAGAGCCGTCAACACCGCCCGACGCAGCTGGTCCTCGCTCGCCAAGGAGTCGATGTTTGTTATAAGCACCATCGACATCTCCGTACGCACGGTCGCCGCACCCTTGTCTCCGATGGCTTGCCGGATACGCTGGCACAGCTCGGCGCTG
>NW_026453530.1:130000-132500 GCF_943734755.1 Anopheles moucheti
ATGCTTTCACATGCTCTGATAGGTAGGTTCGTTCTCAGTTATCCCTGTGTTCATGGTTTTCGTGAGCTTCGATAGGTTTGGTCCGTGTTTTTGAGTACTCTTGTCCATGATTTTCGTGTGCTTCTTGAGGTTTGGTCCGATTTTCAGTACTCTTGTCCATGCTTTCACATGCTCTGATAGGTAGGTTCGTTCTCAGTTATCCCTGTGTTTATGGTTTTCGTGTGCTTCGAGAGGTTTGGTCCGTGTTTTTGAGTACTCTTGTCCATGATTTTCGTGTGCTTCTAGAGGTTTGGTCCGATTTTCAGTACTCTTGTCCATGCTTTCACATGCTCTGATAGGTAGGTTCGTTCTCAGTTATCCCTGTGTTCATGGTTTTCGTGTGCTTCCATAGGTTTGGTCCGTGTTTTTGAGTACTCTTGTCCATGATTTTCGTGTGCTTCTAGAGGTTTGGTCCGATTTTCAGTACTCTTGTCCATGCTTTCACATGCTCTGATAGGTAGGTTCGTTCTCAGTTATCCCTGTGTTCATGGTTTTCGTGTGCTTCCATAGGTTTGGTCCGTGTTTTTGAGTACTCTTGTCCATGATTTTCGTGTGCTTCTAGAGGTTTGGTCCGATTTTCAGTACTCTTGTCCATGCTTTCACATGCTCTGATAGGTAGGTTCGTTCTCAGTTATCCCTGTGTTCATGGTTTTCGTTTGCTTCGATTCGTTCACTCTATTACTCTTGTCTTTGGTTTTCGTTTGCTTCGATTCGTTCACTCCATTACTCTTGTCTGTGGTTTTTCGTTTGCTTCGATTCGTTCAGTCCATTACTCTTGTATGTGATTTTCGTTTGCTTCGATTCGTTCAGTCCATTACTCTTGTGTGTGGTTTTCGTTTGCTTCGAGTCGTTCAGTCCATTACCCTTGTCTATGATTTTCGTTTGCTTCGAGTCGTTCAGTCCAATACTTACCCTTGTCTATGATTTTCGCTCTAAGCCCAGTCGCCCTGCGCTCTGGAAATCACATTCCAACTCTATCACCGATAGCGCTCACACCTTGGAAACCACATTTCACCCAGGGGACCTTAGGGTGGATTTTGAGCCTTTCGGGATTGCGAAACCATCATTTAACACTCTAAACTTAATTTCCGCAATCCCAGACGCACTTTCCATATGGTCTCCAAAAATGCGTGTGAGCTGACCTGGTCCCTTATAATAGGCAATGAACACGATTTTGGCAAAATATTTTTTTCAAAATTTTTTGACTCACCTGGTAAAATCGAATTTACTTGGGAAAAATGTTCTAGCAGGGGCCCTCCCATACAAATTTTTTTCTTCTCAAAAATGATTTTCGTTTCACTTTTCATACTCAGGGGAGTCTAAAATTGATGTTTTGAGTCACCATGAAAAAAAAAATTTTTTGACCCGAGCTTGTGTCGGCGACCCAAAATCGACGCACTTGGGAAATATGTTCTAGCAGGGGCCCTCCCATACAAAAATTTTTTCTTCTCAAAAATGATTTTCGTTTCACTTTTCATACTCAGGGGAGTCTAAAATTGATGTTTTGAGTCACCATGAAAAAAAAATTTTTTTTGACCCGAGCTTGTGTCGGCGACCCAAAATCGACTCACTTGGGAAAAATGTTCTAGCAGGGGCCCTCCCATACAAAAATTTTTTCTTCTCAAAAATGATTTTCGTTTCACTTTTCATACTCAGGGGAGTCTAAAATTGATGTTTTGAGTCATCGTGAAAAAAAAAATTTTTTGACCCGAGCTTGTGTCGGCGACCCAAAATCGACGCACTTGGGAAAAATGTTCTAGCAGGGGCCCTCCCATACAAAAATTTTTTCTTCTCAAAAATGATTTTCGTTTCACTTTTCATACTCAGGGGAGTCTAAAATTGATGTTTTGAGTCACCGAGAAAAAAAAATTTTTTTGACCCGAGCTTGTGTCGGCGACCCAAAAATCGACGCACTTGGGAAATATGTTCTAGCAGGGGCCCTCCCATACAAAAATTTTTTCTTCTCAAAAATGATTTTCGTTTCACTTTTCATACTCAGGGGAGTCTAAAATTGATGTTTTGAGTCACCGAGAAAAAAAAATTTTTTTGACCCGAGCTTGTGTCGGCGACCCAAAAATCGACGCACTTGGGAAATATGTTCTAGCAGGGGCCCTCCCATACAAAAATTTTTTCTTCTCAAAAATGATTTTCGTTTCACTTTTCATACTCAGGGGAGTCTAATATTGAAGTTTTGAGTCACCGTGAAAAAAAAATTTTTTTGACCCGAGCTTGTGTCGGCGACCCAAAAATCGACGCACTTGGGAAATATGTTCTAGCAGGGGCCCTCCCATACAAAAATTTTTTCTTCTCAAAAATGATTTTCGTTTCACTTTTCATACTCAGGGGAGTCTAAAATTGATGTTTTGAGTCACCGTGAAAAAAAAAATTTTTTGACCCGAGCTTGTGTCGGCGACCCAAAATCGACGCACTTGGGAAATATGTTCTAGCAGGGGCCCTCCCA
>NW_026453531.1:0-7500 GCF_943734755.1 Anopheles moucheti
GTTTTGGGGGGTGATAGAGGCAGTGTCTCCCTCCTCCATCAGCTCGCCTCGCACATCCGCAAAGCGCGGGCAGTGGAAGAACGCGTGCTCCGCCGTTTCAGGGACCCCCGGACATCGTGCACAGTCCGGTGACGGCGACAGGTGTTTTGTGTGGAGGTAGTCATGGAAAAATCCATGACCCGACAGCACCTGGGCGAGATGGAAGGTCATCTCCCCGTGGCGCCTGTCCCTCCACGCCGCGATGTTCGGTATCACCGTGTGTGACCACGCGGTGAAGCGGCTCGTCGGGGCCAGCTCATCCCACTCCGCCTGCCACTGTTCGACGGTCCGTCGCCGCTCCTCTGCTCGCACCTCCTGCGTGCTGATGCCCGGCTGCTGGTTACGCTGGTAACACCTTGCATCTTCCTCGATCAGCAGACAGATCGGGACCACGTTGGCCAGCACCGTTGCCACCTCGTTCCGCACCGTAACGAAAGTGCGGGCGACCGGCCGTGCGTATAGTCCCTGCACGCGGTTGAGCTGTCTGCGACACGCCCGGAGCTGGACCGCCTCGTGCCAAATGGGAGCAGCGTAGCGGAGGGTGGAGTCCACCACTGACGCAAGAAGACGCCGCTTCGCACTCGTTGGCCCGCCGTGGTTGCGGAGCAGCCTGGAGATCGCCTGTGCCACACGGAGCGCCTTCGACGTGGCCTGCTCGACGTGTGGCTTCCACGACAAGTGGTCCTCGATGATGACCCCGAGGTACTTGAGCGTACGGGTCGGCATCTTCTCCACTCCGCTGACGCTCACCGGGACTCGGGTGTTGTCTCGCCGCATGGTGGACACGATAATCAGTTCGGTTTTGGCCGGAGCAATCTCCAGATGGTGTTGTGCCATCCACGAACTGATCACCGCAATCGCCGTCTCTGCTGCTCGCGTCGCTGTTTCAGGTGTAGTCCCCTCCGCCAGCACCGCGATGTCGTCCGCGAAGCCGATCACTTCAGCACCCTCGGGCAGCTCCAGCCGAAGCACGCCGTCGTACATGGCGTTCCACAACGTTGGGCCCAGTATTGAGCCCTGTGGAACGCCTGCCGTAATCGTACGCCGCACTGGTCCCTCGCTGGTCTCGTACACCAGCCTCCTCTCAGAAAAGTAGCTGCGCAAGATTCTCTGGAGGGCTGTAGGGACCTGCAGCTTCTGCAGGGCAGCCGCAATCGCCTTCCAACTCGCTGAATTGAAGGCGTTCCTCACGTCCAGCGCTGCCACCGCCAGACAGCGAGGGTCCCGCTGGTTGGTACGATGGAATGTCCTCGCGTGCTGCCCCCGCTCGACTACTCGTTCGATGGCCTGGATGGTTGACCGGCCTCGCCGGAACCCGTGCTGATTTGGCGACAGACGAGGCGCGTCGCTGTCCTCCAAGTGGTCGTTCAGCCGATCTAGGATCAGCCGTTCGAACCCCTTGGCGACTGCTCCCAGCATGAGCAGCGGGCGGTATGACGACGGATCGCCCGGCTGCTTTCCCGGCTTCGCGATCAGCACGAGACGAGCCTCCTTCCACTCCGCAGGAAACTCGCCCTGTTCGAGCAGCTGGTTGTAGACTTTCGCGAACACCTCCGGATGCTTCCTCATCGCCGCCTTCACTGCGGCGTTGGGTATGCCGTCCAACCCTGGCGCCTTCGAGGGAGCCATCCGCTCGGCCAGCGACAGGATCTCCGCGACCGTGACCGGCCTCAGAGCCTCGTGTGAGGCAGCACACGCTTCGATGTCTGGCCACTCAAATGCTGGATGCTCCGGAAACAGCGCGTCGACGATCGGGTCGAGTACGGCTCGGTCCGTTTCCGGTGGCGCCCTGCTGCGCAGTTTCGCTCGCACCACTTTGTACCCGAGTCCGAACACCTCAGCTTCAACACAGTCGATCAGCTCCTGGAGGCTGCTTTCTTTGCTGCTCTTTATTTCAGCCTTCAGCAGACGGCGGCAATCCTGCAGCCTGGCAGATGTCGCTGCACGCTCCGACAGTTGGGCTCGGCAATGAGCGGCCTCCGCTGCTTCGCACTCCTCCCTCAGGCGCTCGATCTCTGGAGACCACCAGTACATCTGGGGCTTGCGGTGGAAAGTGGCCCCATGCACTCTCTCCATGGTCTCATCGCACGCCTGGGTGAACAGGGATAACTGGCTTGTGGCCGCCAAGCGTTCATAGCGACGTGGCTTTTTGATCCTTCGATGTCGGCTCTTCCTATCATTGTGAAGCAAAATTCACCAAGCGTAGGATTGTTCACCCTTTCAAGGGAACGTGAGCTGGGTTTAGACCGTCGTGAGACAGGTTAGTTTTACCCTACTGGTGTGTGCTGTTTGCCGCTATCTTAACGGAATTCCTGTGCAGTACGAGAGGAACCACAGGTACGGACCACTGGCTCAATACTAGTTCGACCGGACTTTGGTATGACGCTACGTCCGCTGGATTATGCCTGAACGCCTCTAAGGTCGTATCCAATCCGAGCTGATAGCGCTTCTCAAACCCATTAGGTGATCGGAAGCTAGCGGGCTTAACAACCCTCCGAGATCCGTCGGTGCTGCCCCGCGCACACTGACGTCTCATCCCCGCTATAGCACTAGACTGAGCCGCAACGGGCGGGAGCACGCTGCACGTGGAAGTACCTTACCACAGGGAACCCTGGTGGCTGTGTTTCCGTCGACCGTGGATACAACTAGTTTCGACACCTTCGACCGCCCGCAAACGACGGGACTACAGGCTGGGAGCTGCGAGTTGTAGAGATGCGTTCGCATCGATCCTCTCAGGCGACCCATGCTTGCTGGTGCTCGCGTTCACTTTGGGAATGGAGTGTTCGCGAGAGTGATTGTTGTGTTGTGTGTGTACAGTTGGTGCTTGCGTGCACTCCCATAGTGGAGTGTTCGCGAGCTTAAAACGCTAAGTCCCGATTAATACTCTCCTCGCAACATTATGTGCGTGGCTCCACGCCAAGTGGGATTAGCGGTGCGAAACGCGATTGGTAAAGTCGATGGTGATGTGCGTACCAACAGGCGATTTGTTAAGTCAAATGCGATCTGTGGTGCAACAGGCAATGTGTGTTTATTATCAGGTGTTGTTGGAAGTCAATACGATTTGACTTTCAAAAATTTTTCTAAGTCCCGATTTTTTTTCTCGTCGAGTAACTACAATGCACTATTTCTATCGCAGCGGACTTGTTGTTCATGGCCTAAATGATCGCGAACGAACACGTATTCGCAAAAAAATTTTTGTATGAAAAAGTCACCACTCGGGTACCTCCATACAAAAGTACCAAGTTCGGGTCGAGTGGTCGATGGACGTCGAAGGTGAAAATTTTTCATCATCGAAAATTTTTTCCAAAGTTGAAGCAATTGGGCCCTAGAGTATGAAAAGTGAAACCACGGATCGATTTGAGAAATAAAAATTTTTGTATGAAAAAGTCACCACTCGGGTACCTCCATACAAAAGTACCAAGTTCGGGTCGAGTGGTCGATGGACGTCGAAGGTGAAAATTTTTCATCATCGAAAAATTTTTCCAAAGTTGAAGCAAATGGGCCCTAGAGTATGAAAAGTGAAACCACGGATCGATTTGAGAAATAAAAATTTTTGTATGAAAAAGTCACCACTCGGGTACCTCCATACAAAAGTACCAAGTTCGGGTCGAGTGGTCGATGGACGTCGAAGGTGAAAATTTTTCATCATCGAAAAATTTTTCCAAAGTTGAAGCAAATGGGCCCTAGAGTATGAAAAGTGAAACCACGGATCGATTTGAGAAATAAAAATTTTTTGTATGGGAGGGCCCCTGCTAGAACATTTTTACCAAGTGCGACCATTTTACCCGGTGAGTCAAAAAAATTTTTTTTTCTCGGTGACTCAAAACTTCAATATTAGACTCCCCTGAGTATGAAAAGTGAAACGAAAATCATTTTTGAGAAGAAAAAATTTTTGTATGGGAGGGCCCCTGCTAGAACATTTTTCCCAAGTGCGTCGATTTTGGGTCGCCGACACAAGCTCGGGTCAAAAAAATTTTTTTTTCTCGGTGACTCAAAACATCAATTTTAGACTCCCCTGAGTATGAAAAGTGAAACGAAAATCATTTTTGAGAAGAAAAAATTTTTGTATGGGAGGGCCCCTGCTAGAACATTTTTCCCAAGTGCGTCGATTTTGGGTCGCCGACACAAGCTCGGGTCAAAAAAATTTTTTTTTCTCGGTGACTCAAAACATCAATTTTAGACTCCCCTGAGTATGAAAAGTGAAACGAAAATCATTTTTGAGAAGAAAAAATTTTTGTATGGGAGGGCCCCTGCTAGAACATTTTTCCCAAGTGCGTCGATTTTGGGTCGCCGACACAAGCTCGGGTCAAAAAAATTTTTTTTTCTCGGTGACTCAAAACATCAATTTTAGACTCCCCTGAGTATGAAAAGTGAAACGAAAATCATTTTTGAGAAGAAAAAATTTTTGTATGGGAGGGCCCCTGCTAGAACATTTTTCCCAAGTGCGTCGATTTTGGGTCGCCGACACAAGCTCGGGTCAAAAAAATTTTTTTTTCTCGGTGACTCAAAACATCAATTTTAGACTCCCCTGAGTATGAAAAGTGAAACGAAAATCATTTTTGAGAAGAAAAAATTTTTGTATGGGAGGGCCCCTGCTAGAACATTTTTCCCAAGTGCGTCGATTTTGGGTCGCCGACACAAGCTCGGGTCAAAAAAATTTTTTTTTCTCGGTGACTCAAAACATCAATTTTAGACTCCCCTGAGTATGAAAAGTGAAACGAAAATCATTTTTGAGAAGAAAAAATTTTTGTATGGGAGGGCCCCTGCTAGAACATTTTTCCCAAGTGCGTCGATTTTGGGTCGCCGACACAAGCTCGGGTCAAAAAAATTTTTTTTTCTCGGTGACTCAAAACTTCAATATTAGACTCCCCTGAGTATGAAAAGTGAAACGAAAATCATTTTTGAGAAGAAAAAATTTTTGTATGGGAGGGCCCCTGCTAGAACATTTTTCCCAAGTGCGTCGATTTTGGGTCGCCGACACAAGCTCGGGTCAAAAAAATTTTTTTTTCTCGGTGACTCAAAACATCAATTTTAGACTCCCCTGAGTATGAAAAGTGAAACGAAAATCATTTTTGAGAAGAAAAAATTTTTGTATGGGAGGGCCCCTGCTAGAACATTTTTCCCAAGTGCGTCGATTTTGGGTCGCCGACACAAGCTCGGGTCAAAAAAATTTTTTTTTCTCGGTGACTCAAAACATCAATTTTAGACTCCCCTGAGTATGAAAAGTGAAACGAAAATCATTTTTGAGAAGAAAAAATTTTTGTATGGGAGGGCCCCTGCTAGAACATTTTTCCCAAGTGCGTCGATTTTGGGTCGCCGACACAAGCTCGGGTCAAAAAAATTTTTTTTTCACGGTGACTCAAAACATCAATTTTAGACTCCCCTGAGTATGAAAAGTGAAACGAAAATCATTTTTGAGAAGAAAAAATTTTTGTATGGGAGGGCCCCTGCTAGAACATTTTTCCCAAGTGAGTCGATTTTTGGGTCGCGACACAAGCTCGGGTCAAAAAAAATTTTTTTTTCATGGTGACTCAAAACATCAATTTTAGACTCCCCTGAGTATGAAAAGTGAAACGAAAATCATTTTTGAGAAGAAAAAAATTTGTATGGGAGGGCCCCTGCTAGAACATTTTTCCCAAGTAAATTCGATTTTACCCGGTGAGTCAAAAAATTTTGAAAAAAATATTTTGCCAAAATCGTGTTCATTGCCTATTATAAGGGACCAGGTCAGCTCACACGCATTTTTGGAGACCATATGGAAAGTGCGTCTGGGATTGCGGAAATTAAGTTTAGAGTGTTAAATGATGGTTTCGCAATCCCGAAAGGCTCAAAATCCACCCTAAGGTCCCCTGGGTGAAATGTGGTTTCCAAGGTGTGAGCGCTATCGGTGATAGAGTTGGAATGTGATTTCCAGAGCGCAGGGCGACTGGGCTTAGAGCGAAAATCATAGACAAGGGTAAGTATTGGACTGAACGACTCGAAGCAAACGAAAATCATAGACAAGGGTAATGGACTGAACGACTCGAAGCAAACGAAAACCACACACAAGAGTAATGGACTGAACGAATCGAAGCAAACGAAAACCACACACAAGAGTAATGGACTGAACGAATCGAAGCAAACGAAAATCACATACAAGAGTAATGGACTGAACGAATCGAAGCAAACGAAAAACCACAGACAAGAGTAATGGAGTGAACGAATCGAAGCAAACGAAAACCATGAACACAGGGATAACTGAGAACGAACCTACCTATCAGAGCATGTGAAAGCATGGACAAGAGTACTGAAAATCGGACCAAACCTCTAGAAGCACACGAAAATCATGGACAAGAGTACTCAAAAACACGGACCAAACCTATGGAAGCACACGAAAACCATGAACACAGGGATAACTGAGAACGAACCTACCTATCAGAGCATGTGAAAGCATGGACAAGAGTACTGAAAATCGGACCAAACCTCTAGAAGCACACGAAAATCATGGACAAGAGTACTCAAAAACACGGACCAAACCTCTCGAAGCACACGAAAACCATAAACACAGGGATAACTGAGAACGAACCTACCTATCAGAGCATGTGAAAGCATGGACAAGAGTACTGAAAATCGGACCAAACCTCAAGAAGCACACGAAAATCATGGACAAGAGTACTCAAAAACACGGACCAAACCTATCGAAGCTCACGAAAACCATGAACACAGGGATAACTGAGAACGAACCTACCTATCAGAGCATGTGAAAGCATGGACAAGAGTACTGAAAATCGGACCAAACCTCAAGAAGCACACGAAAATCATGGACAAGAGTACTCAAAAACACGGACCAAACCTATCGAAGCTCACGAAAACCATGAACACAGGGATAACTGAGAACGAACCTACCTATCAGAGCATGTGAAAGCATGGACAAGAGTACTGAAAATCGGACCAAACCTCTAGAAGCACACGAAAATCATGGACAAGAGTACTCAAAAACACGGACCAAACCTATGGAAGCACACGAAAACCATGAACACAGGGATAACTGAGAACGAACCTACCTATCAGAGCATGTGAAAGCATGGACAAGAGTACTGAAAATCGGACCAAACCTCTAGAAGCACACGAAAATCATGGACAAGAGTACTCAAAAACACGGACCAAACCTATCGAAGCTCACGAAAACCATGAACACAGGGATAACTGAGAACGAACCTACCTATCAGAGCATGTGAAAGCATGGACAAGAGTACTGAAAATCGGATCAAACCTCTAGAAGCACACGAAAATCATGGACAAGAGTACTCAAAAACACGGACCAAACCTATGGAAGCACACGAAAACCATGAACACAGGGATAACTGAGAACGAACCTACCTATCAGAGCATGTGAAAGCATGGACAAGAGTACTGAAAATCGGACCAAACCTCTAGAAGCACACGAAAATCATGGACAAGAGTACTCAAAAACACGGACCA
>NW_026453531.1:17500-27500 GCF_943734755.1 Anopheles moucheti
CCGATCTAGGATCAGCCGTTCGAACCCCTTGGCGACTGCTCCCAGCATGAGCAGCGGGCGGTATGACGACGGATCGCCCGGCTGCTTTCCCGGCTTCGCGATCAGCACGAGACGAGCCTCCTTCCACTCCGCAGGAAACTCGCCCTGTTCGAGCAGCTGGTTGTAGACTTTCGCGAACACCTCCGGATGCTTCCTCATCGCCGCCTTCACTGCGGCGTTGGGTATGCCGTCCAACCCTGGCGCCTTCGAGGGAGCCATCCGCTCGGCCAGCGACAGGATCTCCGCGACCGTGACCGGCCTCAGAGCCTCGTGTGAGGCAGCACACGCTTCGATGTCTGGCCACTCAAATGCTGGATGCTCCGGAAACAGCGCGTCGACGATCGGGTCGAGTACGGCTCGGTCCGTTTCCGGTGGCGCCCTGCTGCGCAGTTTCGCTCGCACCACTTTGTACCCGAGTCCGAACACCTCAGCTTCAACACAGTCGATCAGCTCCTGGAGGCTGCTTTCTTTGCTGCTCTTTATTTCAGCCTTCAGCAGACGGCGGCAATCCTGCAGCCTGGCAGATGTCGCTGCACGCTCCGACAGTTGGGCTCGGCAATGAGCGGCCTCCGCTGCTTCGCACTCCTCCCTCAGGCGCTCGATCTCTGGAGACCACCAGTACATCTGGGGCTTGCGGTGGAAAGTGGCCCCATGCACTCTCTCCATGGTCTCATCGCACGCCTGGGTGAACAGGGATAACTGGCTTGTGGCCGCCAAGCGTTCATAGCGACGTGGCTTTTTGATCCTTCGATGTCGGCTCTTCCTATCATTGTGAAGCAAAATTCACCAAGCGTAGGATTGTTCACCCTTTCAAGGGAACGTGAGCTGGGTTTAGACCGTCGTGAGACAGGTTAGTTTTACCCTACTGGTGTGTGCTGTTTGCCGCTATCTTAACGGAATTCCTGTGCAGTACGAGAGGAACCACAGGTACGGACCACTGGCTCAATACTAGTTCGACCGGACTTTGGTATGACGCTACGTCCGCTGGATTATGCCTGAACGCCTCTAAGGTCGTATCCAATCCGAGCTGATAGCGCTTCTCAAACCCATTAGGTGATCGGAAGCTAGCGGGCTTAACAACCCTCCGAGATCCGTCGGTGCTGCCCCGCGCACACTGACGTCTCATCCCCGCTATAGCACTAGACTGAGCCGCAACGGGCGGGAGCACGCTGCACGTGGAAGTACCTTACCACAGGGAACCCTGGTGGCTGTGTTTCCGTCGACCGTGGATACAACTAGTTTCGACACCTTCGACCGCCCGCAAACGACGGGACTACAGGCTGGGAGCTGCGAGTTGTAGAGATGCGTTCGCATCGATCCTCTCAGGCGACCCATGCTTGCTGGTGCTCGCGTTCACTTTGGGAATGGAGTGTTCGCGAGAGTGATTGTTGTGTTGTGTGTGTACAGTTGGTGCTTGCGTGCACTCCCATAGTGGAGTGTTCGCGAGCTTAAAACGCTAAGTCCCGATTAATACTCTCCTCGCAACATTATGTGCGTGGCTCCACGCCAAGTGGGATTAGCGGTGCGAAACGCGATTGGTAAAGTCGATGGTGATGTGCGTACCAACAGGCGATTTGTTAAGTCAAATGCGATCTGTGGTGCAACAGGCAATGTGTGTTTATTATCCGGTGTTGTTGGAAGTCAATACGATTTGACTTTCAAAAATTTTTCTAAGTCCCGATTTTTTTTCTCGTCGAGTAACTACAATGCACTATTTCTATCGCAGCGGACTTGCGGTTCATGGCCTTAATGATCGCGAACGAACACGTATTCGCAAAAAAATTTTTGTATGAAAAAGTCACCACTTGGGTACCTCCATACAAAAGTACCAAGTTCGGGTCGAGTGGTCGATGGACGTCGAAGGTGAAAATTTTTCATCATCGAAAATTTTTTCCAAAGTTGAAGCAATTGGGCCCTAGAGTATGAAAAGTGAAACCACGGATCGATTTGAGAAATAAAAATTTTTGTATGAAAAAGTCACCACTCGGGTACCTCCATACAAAAGTACCAAGTTCGGGTCGAGTGGTCGATGGACGTCGAAGGTGAAAATTTTTCATCATCGAAAAATTTTTCCAAAGTTGAAGCAAATGGGCCCTAGAGTATGAAAAGTGAAACCACGGATCGATTTGAGAAATAAAAATTTTTGTATGAAAAAGTCACCACTCGGGTACCTCCATACAAAAGTACCAAGTTCGGGTCGAGTGGTCGATGGACGTCGAAGGTGAAAATTTTTCATCATCGAAAAATTTTTCCAAAGTTGAAGCAAATGGGCCCTAGAGTATGAAAAGTGAAACCACGGATCGATTTGAGAAATAAAAATTTTTGTATGAAAAAGTCACCACTCGGGTACCTCCATACAAAAGTACCAAGTTCGGGTCGAGTGGTCGATGGACGTCGAAGGTGAAAATTTTTCATCATCGAAAAATTTTTCCAAAGTTGAAGCAAATGGGCCCTAGAGTATGAAAAGTGAAACCACGGATCGATTTGAGAAATAAAAATTTTTTGTATGGGAGGGCCCCTGCTAGAACATTTTTACCAAGTGCGACCATTTTACCCGGTGAGTCAAAAGAAAATTTTTTTCACGGTGACTCAAAACTTCAATATTAGACTCCCCTGAGTATGAAAAGTGAAATGAAAATCATTTTTGAGAAGAAAAAATTTTTGTATGGGAGGGCCCCTGCTAGAACATTTTTCCCAAGTGCGTCGATTTTGGGTCGCCGACACAAGCTCGGGTCAAAAAAATTTTTTTTTCTCGGTGACTCAAAACATCAATTTTAGACTCCCCTGAGTATGAAAAGTGAAACGAAAATCATTTTTGAGAAGAAAAAATTTTTGTATGGGAGGGCCCCTGCTAGAACATTTTTCCCAAGTGCGTCGATTTTGGGTCGCCGACACAAGCTCGGGTCAAAAAAATTTTTTTTTCTCGGTGACTCAAAACTTCAATATTAGACTCCCCTGAGTATGAAAAGTGAAACGAAAATCATTTTTGAGAAGAAAAAATTTTTGTATGGGAGGGCCCCTGCTAGAACATTTTTCCCAAGTGCGTCGATTTTGGGTCGCCGACACAAGCTCGGGTCAAAAAAATTTTTTTTTCTCGGTGACTCAAAACATCAATTTTAGACTCCCCTGAGTATGAAAAGTGAAACGAAAATCATTTTTGAGAAGAAAAAATTTTTGTATGGGAGGGCCCCTGCTAGAACATTTTTCCCAAGTGCGTCGATTTTGGGTCGCCGACACAAGCTCGGGTCAAAAAAATTTTTTTTTCTCGGTGACTCAAAACATCAATTTTAGACTCCCCTGAGTATGAAAAGTGAAACGAAAATCATTTTTGAGAAGAAAAAATTTTTGTATGGGAGGGCCCCTGCTAGAACATTTTTCCCAAGTGCGTCGATTTTGGGTCGCCGACACAAGCTCGGGTCAAAAAAATTTTTTTTTCTCGGTGACTCAAAACATCAATTTTAGACTCCCCTGAGTATGAAAAGTGAAACGAAAATCATTTTTGAGAAGAAAAAATTTTTGTATGGGAGGGCCCCTGCTAGAACATTTTTCCCAAGTGCGTCGATTTTGGGTCGCCGACACAAGCTCGGGTCAAAAAAATTTTTTTTTCTCGGTGACTCAAAACATCAATTTTAGACTCCCCTGAGTATGAAAAGTGAAACGAAAATCATTTTTGAGAAGAAAAAATTTTTGTATGGGAGGGCCCCTGCTAGAACATTTTTCCCAAGTGCGTCGATTTTGGGTCGCCGACACAAGCTCGGGTCAAAAAAATTTTTTTTTCTCGGTGACTCAAAACATCAATTTTAGACTCCCCTGAGTATGAAAAGTGAAACGAAAATCATTTTTGAGAAGAAAAAATTTTTGTATGGGAGGGCCCCTGCTAGAACATTTTTCCCAAGTGCGTCGATTTTGGGTCGCCGACACAAGCTCGGGTCAAAAAAATTTTTTTTTCTCGGTGACTCAAAACATCAATTTTAGACTCCCCTGAGTATGAAAAGTGAAACGAAAATCATTTTTGAGAAGAAAAAATTTTTGTATGGGAGGGCCCCTGCTAGAACATTTTTCCCAAGTGCGTCGATTTTGGGTCGCCGACACAAGCTCGGGTCAAAAAAATTTTTTTTTCTCGGTGACTCAAAACATCAATTTTAGACTCCCCTGAGTATGAAAAGTGAAACGAAAATCATTTTTGAGAAGAAAAAATTTTTGTATGGGAGGGCCCCTGCTAGAACATTTTTCCCAAGTGCGTCGATTTTGGGTCGCCGACACAAGCTCGGGTCAAAAAAATTTTTTTTTCTCGGTGACTCAAAACTTCAATATTAGACTCCCCTGAGTATGAAAAGTGAAACGAAAATCATTTTTGAGAAGAAAAAATTTTTGTATGGGAGGGCCCCTGCTAGAACATTTTTCCCAAGTGCGTCGATTTTGGGTCGCCGACACAAGCTCGGGTCAAAAAAATTTTTTTTTCTCGGTGACTCAAAACATCAATTTTAGACTCCCCTGAGTATGAAAAGTGAAACGAAAATCATTTTTGAGAAGAAAAAATTTTTGTATGGGAGGGCCCCTGCTAGAACATTTTTCCCAAGTGCGTCGATTTTGGGTCGCCGACACAAGCTCGGGTCAAAAAAATTTTTTTTTCTCGGTGACTCAAAACATCAATTTTAGACTCCCCTGAGTATGAAAAGTGAAACGAAAATCATTTTTGAGAAGAAAAAATTTTTGTATGGGAGGGCCCCTGCTAGAACATATTTCCCAAGTGCGTCGATTTTTGGGTCGCCGACACAAGCTCGGGTCAAAAAAATTTTTTTTTCTCGGTGACTCAAAACATCAATTTTAGACTCCCCTGAGTATGAAAAGTGAAACGAAAATCATTTTTGAGAAGAAAAAATTTTTGTATGGGAGGGCCCCTGCTAGAACATATTTCCCAAGTGCGTCGATTTTGGGTCGCCGACACAAGCTCGGGTCAAAAAAATTTTTTTTTCACGGTGACTCAAAACATCAATTTTAGACTCCCCTGAGTATGAAAAGTGAAACGAAAATCATTTTTGAGAAGAAAAAATTTTTGTATGGGAGGGCCCCTGCTAGAACATATTTCCCAAGTGCGTCGATTTTTGGGTCGCCGACACAAGCTCGGGTCAAAAAAATTTTTTTTTCTCGGTGACTCAAAACATCAATTTTAGACTCCCCTGAGTATGAAAAGTGAAACGAGAATCATTTTTGAGAAGAAAAAATTTTTGTATGGGAGGGCCCCTGCTAGAACATATTTCCCAAGTGCGTCGATTTTTGGGTCGCCGACACAAGCTCGGGTCAAAAAAATTTTTTTTTCTCGGTGACTCAAAACATCAATTTTAGACTCCCCTGAGTATGAAAAGTGAAACGAAAATCATTTTTGAGAAGAAAAAATTTTTGTATGGGAGGGCCCCTGCTAGAACATATTTCCCAAGTGCGTCGATTTTTGGGTCGCCGACACAAGCTCGGGTCAAAAAAATTTTTTTTTCTCGGTGACTCAAAACATCAATTTTAGACTCCCCTGAGTATGAAAAGTGAAACGAAAATCATTTTTGAGAAGAAAAAATTTTTGTATGGGAGGGCCCCTGCTAGAACATATTTCCCAAGTGCGTCGATTTTTGGGTCGCCGACACAAGCTCGGGTCAAAAAAATTTTTTTTTCTCGGTGACTCAAAACATCAATTTTAGACTCCCCTGAGTATGAAAAGTGAAACGAAAATCATTTTTGAGAAGAAAAAATTTTTGTATGGGAGGGCCCCTGCTAGAACATTTTTCCCAAGTGCGTCGATTTTGGGTCGCCGACACAAGCTCGGGTCAAAAAAATTTTTTTTTCACGGTGACTCAAAACATCAATTTTAGACTCCCCTGAGTATGAAAAGTGAAACGAAAATCATTTTTGAGAAGAAAAAATTTTTGTATGGGAGGGCCCCTGCTAGAACATTTTTACCAAGTGCGACCATTTTACCCGGTGAGTCAAAAAAAAATTTTTGTATGGGAGGGCCCCTGCTAGAACATTTTTCCCAAGTGCGTCGATTTTGGGTCGCCGACACAAGCTCGGGTCAAAAAAATTTTTTTTTCACGGTGACTCAAAACATCAATTTTAGACTCCCCTGAGTATGAAAAGTGAAACGAAAATCATTTTTGAGAAGAAAAAATTTTTGTATGGGAGGGCCCCTGCTAGAACATATTTCCCAAGTGCGTCGATTTTGGGTCGCCGACACAAGCTCGGGTCAAAAAAATTTTTTTTTCACGGTGACTCAAAACATCAATTTTAGACTCCCCTGAGTATGAAAAGTGAAACGAAAATCATTTTTGAGAAGAAAAAATTTTTGTATGGGAGGGCCCCTGCTAGAACATATTTCCCAAGTGCGTCGATTTTGGGTCGCCGACACAAGCTCGGGTCAAAAAAATTTTTTTTTCACGGTGACTCAAAACATCAATTTTAGACTCCCCTGAGTATGAAAAGTGAAACGAAAATCATTTTTGAGAAGAAAAAATTTTTGTATGGGAGGGCCCCTGCTAGAACATATTTCCCAAGTGCGTCGATTTTGGGTCGCCGACACAAGCTCGGGTCAAAAAAATTTTTTTTTCACGGTGACTCAAAACATCAATTTTAGACTCCCCTGAGTATGAAAAGTGAAACGAAAATCATTTTTGAGAAGAAAAAATTTTTGTATGGGAGGGCCCCTGCTAGAACATATTTCCCAAGTGCGTCGATTTTTGGGTCGCCGACACAAGCTCGGGTCAAAAAAATTTTTTTTTCTCGGTGACTCAAAACATCAATTTTAGACTCCCCTGAGTATGAAAAGTGAAACGAAAATCATTTTTGAGAAGAAAAAATTTTTGTATGGGAGGGCCCCTGCTAGAACATTTTTCCCAAGTGCGTCGATTTTGGGTCGCCGACACAAGCTCGGGTCAAAAAAATTTTTTTTTCACGGTGACTCAAAACATCAATTTTAGACTCCCCTGAGTATGAAAAGTGAAACGAAAATCATTTTTGAGAAGAAAAAATTTTTGTATGGGAGGGCCCCTGCTAGAACATTTTTCCCAAGTGAGTCGATTTTTGGGTCGCGACACAAGCTCTGGTCAAAAAAAATTTTTTTTTCATGGTGACTCAAAACATCAATTTTAGACTCCCCTGAGTATGAAAAGTGAAACGAAAATCATTTTTGAGAAGAAAAAAATTTGTATGGGAGGGCCCCTGCTAGAACATATTTCCCAAGTGCGTCGATTTTTGGGTCGCCGACACAAGCTCGGGTCAAAAAAATTTTTTTTTCTCGGTGACTCAAAACATCAATTTTAGACTCCCCTGAGTATGAAAAGTGAAACGAAAATCATTTTTGAGAAGAAAAAATTTTTGTATGGGAGGGCCCCTGCTAGAACATATTTCCCAAGTGCGTCGATATTTGGGTCGCCGACACAAGCTCGGGTCAAAAAAATTTTTTTTTCTCGGTGACTCAAAACATCAATTTTAGACTCCCCTGAGTATGAAAAGTGAAACGAAAATCATTTTTGAGAAGAAAAAATTTTTGTATGGGAGGGCCCCTGCTAGAACATATTTCCCAAGTGCGTCGATTTTTGGGTCGCCGACACAAGCTCGGGTCAAAAAAATTTTTTTTTCTCGGTGACTCAAAACATCAATTTTAGACTCCCCTGAGTATGAAAAGTGAAACGAAAATCATTTTTGAGAAGAAAAAATTTTTGTATGGGAGGGCCCCTGCTAGAACATATTTCCCAAGTGCGTCGATTTTGGGTCGCCGACACAAGCTCGGGTCAAAAAAATTTTTTTTTCACGGTGACTCAAAACATCAATTTTACACTCCCCTGAGTATGAAAAGTGAAACGAAAATCATTTTTGAGAAGAAAAAATTTTTGTATGGGAGGGCCCCTGCTAGAACATATTTCCCAAGTGCGTCGATTTTTGGGTCGCCGACACAAGCTCGGGTCAAAAAAATTTTTTTTTCTCGGTGACTCAAAACATCAATTTTAGACTCCCCTGAGTATGAAAAGTGAAACGAAAATCATTTTTGAGAAGAAAAAATTTTTGTATGGGAGGGCCCCTGCTAGAACATATTTCCCAAGTGCGTCGATTTTTGGGTCGCCGACACAAGCTCGGGTCAAAAAAATTTTTTTTTCTCGGTGACTCAAAACATCAATTTTAGACTCCCCTGAGTATGAAAAGTGAAACGAAAATCATTTTTGAGAAGAAAAAATTTTTGTATGGGAGGGCCCCTGCTAGAACATTTTTCCCAAGTGCGTCGATTTTGGGTCGCCGACACAAGCTCGGGTCAAAAAAATTTTTTTTTCACGGTGACTCAAAACATCAATTTTAGACTCCCCTGAGTATGAAAAGTGAAACGAAAATCATTTTTGAGAAGAAAAAATTTTTGTATGGGAGGGCCCCTGCTAGAACATTTTTCCCAAGTGAGTCGATTTTTGGGTCGCGACACAAGCTCTGGTCAAAAAAAATTTTTTTTTCATGGTGACTCAAAACATCAATTTTAGACTCCCCTGAGTATGAAAAGTGAAACGAAAATCATTTTTGAGAAGAAAAAAATTTGTATGGGAGGGCCCCTGCTAGAACATTTTTCCCAAGTAAATTCGATTTTACCCGGTGAGTCAAAAAATTTTGAAAAAAATATTTTGCCAAAATCGTGTTCATTGCCTATTATAAGGGACCAGGTCAGCTCACACGCATTTTTGGAGACCATATGGAAAGTGCGTCTGGGATTGCGGAAATTAAGTTTAGAGTGTTAAATGATGGTTTCGCAATCCCGAAAGGCTCAAAATCCACCCTAAGGTCCCCTGGGTGAAATGTGGTTTCCAAGGTGTGAGCGCTATCGGTGATAGAGTTGGAATGTGATTTCCAGAGCGCAGGGCGACTGGGCTTAGAGCGAAAATCATAGACAAGGGTAAGTATTGGACTGAACGACTCGAAGCAAACGAAAATCATAGACAAGGGTAATGGACTGAACGACTCGAAGCAAACGAAAACCACACACAAGAGTAATGGACTGAACGAATCGAAGCAAACGAAAACCACACACAAGAGTAATGGACTGAACGAATCGAAGCAAACGAAAATCACATACAAGAGTAATGGACTGAACGAATCGAAGCAAACGAAAAACCACAGACAAGAGTAATGGAGTGAACGAATCGAAGCAAACGAAAACCATGAACACAGGGATAACTGAGAACGAACCTACCTATCAGAGCATGTGAAAGCATGGACAAGAGTACTGAAAATCGGACCAAACCTCTAGAAGCACACGAAAATCATGGACAAGAGTACTCAAAAACACGGACCAAACCTATGGAAGCACACGAAAACCATGAACACAGGGATAACTGAGAACGAACCTACCTATCAGAGCATGTGAAAGCATGGACAAGAGTACTGAAAATCGGACCAAACCTCTAGAAGCACACGAAAATCATGGACAAGAGTACTCAAAAACACGGACCAAACCTCTCGAAGCACACGAAAACCATAAACACAGGGATAACTGAGAACGAACCTACCTATCAGAGCATGTGAAAGCATGGACAAGAGTACTGAAAATCGGACCAAACCTCTAGAAGCACACGAAAATCATGGACAAGAGTACTCAAAAACACGGACCAAACCTATCGAAGCACACGAAAACCATGAACACAGGGATAACTGAAAACGAACCTCTCGTAGCAAACGAAAAACATGGACAAAATTATTCGAAACGAACCGAAGCTCGATGCGAAAAACATGGGAAAGCAAGCCCGTAAGTCGCACTATCAAGCCCATAAGTCGCACTATCAAGCCCGTTAGTCGCACTATCAAGCCCATAGGTCGCACTATCAAGCCCGTTGGTCGCACTATCAAAGCCCGTTAGTCGCACTATCAGGCCCTTAAGTCGCACTATCAGGCCCGTAAGTCGCACCAAAAAGCCCGTAAATTGCCCTATCAAGCCCGTTAGTCG
>NW_026453531.1:30000-32500 GCF_943734755.1 Anopheles moucheti
GAACGCAACGCAGCGGAGACTTAAGCAGGACGGCAGACAGCGAACCCGAAAACAAATTTTTGAAAACATATTTATTTATTTAATAAAATTTGTTTGAGTTTTTGTTTGTTCTTGGGCGATCATCGTGGCGGTCCGCTGCTGGCGTCCCCCCGTGGAGGGGGAGTAAATCCAGCGTTAAGCGCGGACTCCTTTGGACTGGCGATGTCGTACAGTAGTCGGATCCTGCGGTCACGGTCGGGATCGACCGAGAGCCGGCCACCGGTGAGTTCGAAACCGGTGGTGATGCTTAGTCGAGTTACGGAAGGAAAGGCTACAGCCACGAGTGGTGTTGGCCGAACGAGTGGAGTTGGCACAGCCGTAGCAGCAGCGTCGGTAGTGTCGATGGAAAAGCTCATCGAGCGCTTGGAGGACCAACTGGCCCTCCTCAGAGCACAAATGACGGAGCAAGCGGAGCAGTTCCGCAAGGATTTAGCGGAGCTGCAAGAGAGTCATCGCCATGAGGTCCAGTACCTGCGCGATGAGAATCGGAAGGAGCGAGAGATGGTCTCCGGGCTCTTGACGCAGTTGGTGGCTGCGCAGTCGCAGCTGCAACAACATCAGCAGCAGCAGCAGCAGGCAGTGGGTGCGGTGACGGCTACGGTGGTGCCGTCTCCGGACCAGGAAGGCGGCTCCTGGGCCGAGGTGGTGCGCCGTAAGTCGGCACGCCAGCAGCCAGCCCAGCAGCAACAGCAGCAGCGTCCGCAGCAGGTGCAGCCGCGGACGAATCAACCAGTGAACCAGCCAGGGAACCAGCAAGGTAACCGAGTGGCTGGACAGCATCAGCAGCAGTGGCAGCTGAAAGGCCAACTGTTAAACAACAGGAGCCCGGTGAAGAAGCTACGCAAGCGGCCTGATGTGATTGAGGTGAGGCCAACTCAGGGTGTGAGTTACTCTGATATTTATAGATTGGTGCGTACGAACGAGCAACTGGCCGAAGTACAACGGCAAATTGGTGTCGGGAAGCGGACGCCAAATGATACGTTGAAGCTGCCGCTAAGCCGCGACGTGGACAGTGAAGAACTGTGCCAACGGATTCGCGTGGCCATTGGCGAATTGGGAGAAGCATCCGTCCGCACGGAAATGTCACAAGTGTTGGTGACCAACATAGACTGCTTGGCGGACGAGCAACAGCTGCGTCGGGCGATGCTGACGGAGCTCGGCAAGGAGTTCATGATGGCAACTATCGACATGTGGGAGCGGCGTGACGGTACGAAGCGTGCGCGAGTACGTCTGCCTCGAAAGGATGCGGAGCATCTGGCCGGGAAGCGCTTACTTCTCGGGTACACCTCATGCTCGGTGTGGGAGGTACCAAAAACGCCGCTGGCAAAGAAGCGGTGCTTCCGGTGTTTAGAGCGTGGCCACTTCGCAGGGAAGTGTTCGGGGGCGGACCGCAGCAAGGCATGCATCCGGTGTGGCGTGGAAGGCCACAAGGCAATGAGCTGCACTGCTGATGTTTGCTGTTTAAAATGTGGCGGCCCGCACCAGATAGGCTCTGCTTCGTGCAATGCTGCAGCTGAACGTTCTTCGTAGTGCTGCCCACGGTGCTGCAATTGATGCTGCGTCGTGACGAGATAAGGCCGTAAGGCAAAAAAGAGGCGCGAACGCCCATCTATATATTAAGGAGTACAGGCCGTAAAGGCAAAAAAGAGGCGCGAACGCCCATCTAATTTAAGATGGTAAGACAGGCCGCAATGGCAAAGAAGAGGCGCGAACGCCCATCCTTATTTAGAACAGGCTGGGATGTAAGGCAAAAGGCCGTTAAGGTTGATAGATGCGAATGCCTACACAGGCAGGAGGGACCCCGGCAGTTAATCCCTCGCGGGCAACGGCTGTCGGGGGGGACGTCCCGTATAATTCAATAATACTGAATAAACGGTGATATTATAAAAAAAAAAAAAAAAAAAAAAAAAAACGAAGTGGAGCTTGCGGCTTAATTTGACTCAACACGGGAAAATTTACCAGGTCCGAACTTATCGAGGTAAGACAGATTGAGAGCTCTTTCTCAAATTTAAGGGTAGTGGTGCATGGCCGTTCTTAGTTCGTGGAATGATTTGTCTGGTTAATTCCGATAACGAACGCGACTCAAACAAGCTAACTAGAACGCTGTCAGCAGTGCACCTCCGGGCGCACCTGACGTCAAGGCCGGCGGCCCCTTCACGGGCGGTCGTCGGCCACGTTTGCCCTGCTTAGCGGGACAACTTGTGTTTAGCAAGGTGAGAATGAGCGATAACAGGTCCGTGATGCCCTTAGATGTTCTGGGCTGCACGCGTGCTACAATGTGAGCAGCAGCGTGTTCTCGCCAATTGGCGCCCCCATTCCGAGAGGAACGGGAAATCACCCAAATGCTCATTTAGTTGGGATTGGGGACTGCAACGGTCCCCATGAACCTGGAATTTCTAGTAAGTGCTAGTCATTAGCTAGCGCTGATTACGTCCCTGCCCTTTGTACACACCGCCCGTCG
>NW_026453531.1:40000-47500 GCF_943734755.1 Anopheles moucheti
GCTCTTTATTTCAGCCTTCAGCAGACGGCGGCAATCCTGCAGCCTGGCAGATGTCGCTGCACGCTCCGACAGTTGGGCTCGGCAATGAGCGGCCTCCGCTGCTTCGCACTCCTCCCTCAGGCGCTCGATCTCTGGAGACCACCAGTACATCTGGGGCTTGCGGTGGAAAGTGGCCCCATGCACTATCTCCATGGTCTCATCGCACGCCTGGGTGAGTCCGCCGATCAGCCCCTCCGGTGTATCGACCTGTTCGAAGTGGCCGTGTGTGAGGGCGATGTCGAAGCACCTCCTGTCGAATTGCGCCGTCTTCCACCGGGTCCCGGCGTGTCTGGCTGTCCCATCGCTGGTTGCTGTCCGGCTTCGCTGCTGCTGGCCTCGTCGCGTGGAACGTTGACCCGGAACGTCCACCTGAAACTCAACGTAGGCGTGATCGCTACCGGAGAATCGGCTCAGCACTCGCCATGAGTCCGGCCTCGCGATGGATGGGCTAGCGAATGTAACGTCGATCACGCTTTCTCGTGCCGCCCCGTTGCCCTTGAACGTGGGCACGTTGCCACGGTTGAGCGTCTGCAGCGACAGCTGCTCCACCACACTCAGGAGATCCTGCCCCTTCTGGGTAGTGCGCGCGCTCCCCCATTCCTCGTTCCACGCATTAAAGTCGCCGGCCAGGACGGATGTTGTGTGTCCGACGAGCGACATTTCCACCGCACCGAGGAAGCTCTCGAATTCCGCGGGACCGCTGCTGGGGGACACGTAACAGCTGGCAAACGTGACTCCTGCTATGGTGGCCACCACTAGTCCCGGGGCGACGCTCCCCCACAAACGCTGAATTGGATAGGCGCCCGTTGCGATGATCGCCACGCCCTGCTCCACATCAACGGCCCACCGCGGGTCGTCGCGAGGCGGCCGATACAGCTCGCAGGCGAGCACCACCTGAACCTCGAGCTCGCGAGCCGTCTGCAACATCAGGTCTTGTGCTGCCTGACATCGCCCGAGGTTCACCTGCAGCACTCTCAGCGCCGGCACGTCGGGTGTCCCACCCGATGCGGTCCCCCGCAGGCGGCACAGCAGACCTCCGCCGTGCAGCTCTTCGCCTGATGGTCCGGCTTCCCGCAGCGAATGCAGCAAGCCGAGCGATCCGTCTCGCTCTTGCACGCCGCCCGGATGTGCCCCGTCTCCAGGCACCTGAAGCAGCGTTGCTGACGCGCCTGCAGTTGCGTCACTTGCTCGATCAGGCAAGACGTGAACTTGATCTTCACGTGCTCGCCCACCAGCTTCTCCGCTACCTTGACCGGTACCCGTACCATCGCCACCTTCGTGCTGTCCCACGCAGGTCGCAGACGAACCGAGGTCTCCTCCACGGTGATATGGCACAGATTGGACAGTGCCATCGCCACATCGGCCTCCTTCGCTAAAGGGTCGATCGCCAGGATTTTTATTTCCGCAGTAGGCGTCACCAGCCGAGCTGAGGCCGACAGTTCCGCCTTTTCGCAGACCTCTTTGATGGTCTGCAGAACTCCTGCAGCGTCCGCACCTGCGTTAAGCTCCATCACCAACCTGGAGCGTGTGGTGCGTCGTCCTACACCTAGGGCCTCCTGGTGCTTCTCCATTTCTGGAGCCGCTCGCACCGCCTGGTATACCTCCAGCCAGGTTTGCCCCTCGCCTGGGGCGATTTCTACTGCGTCCGGCTTCGCTTTACGCTGCCGCTGGCGCTGTCCTCCCCGTTGTGCTGCAGGCTGGCTGCGCCGAGCCTGTTGTCCCTGCTGTTGCTGGGGCTGCTGTCTTGATGGCCCAGCGAACGCCTGTCGCTGAACCTCCGCCCGTCGTTGCGGTAGTTCCGGCCACTGCTGCTGCTGCTGCTGCTGCTGCTGCTGCTGCTGCTGTCGGCTCGTTGTTTGGCGTGCTGGTTTGCGACGCACCACCTCAGACCAAGAGCCGCCTTCCTGGTCCGGAAGTGGAGCTGCCGTTGCCATCGCCGCTCCTTGCTGGTGCTGCTGCTGCCTCCACTGCTGCTGCTGCTGCTGCTGCTGCTGCTGCTGCTGCTGCTGCTGCTGCTGGTGCTGCTGCTGCTGCTGTTGCTGCTGCTGCTGTTGCTGCTGCTGCCGCCCTGAACGCTGGCCACCCCCGTAGCCTAGCGTCTGCGCCAGCAGTTCTTGGAAGCTGGCGCGCTCCTCCTTCAGCTCGTGGCGCAGACGCTCGTTTTCCTCACGAGCCACCGTCTCACGCATGCGGGCTTCCTCCCTGACCAGCTTCGTCTCCTGCCTGGCCTGTTCTGCCATCGCCTCCATCTGCTGCCGGAGCATCGTTATCTCCTGCTGCAGACCGGCGATCGTTGCACGCAGCTGTTCATTGGACAGCGACGAATCGTTCAGGAGCTGTCGGAGCTCCGCCATGTCCGAGATTCCCTGCTTCGTTGCCGTCGCCGAGACTCGCGTAAGCATAACTTTCGGCTCAACAGCCGAAAGGGACCGCCCCACCCTTTCGTCGGTGGACTCCGACCTGAGTCGCGTGGTGCGAGTTGTCGCCATTACTGACGCCCCACTTCAACTCTCCCTTGCGGGAGGACGCTAATAGCGGGCCACGGAGAGGTTTTTCCGGCCTGGTGAGGTGGGGAAGATGGTAGGAGGACGAATGGGTGCGCGTTGAACTCGCCTCGTCGAGCCGCTTCTTTTGATACCCCACTTGCTGGGGTGGCAATGAAGTTTTCCTCGGAAAAATCGCGAAAAACCGCTTCCTGGGTGGTTTTTCCGCCCTAGGGGGGTGGGGGTGGGTGGTATGGTGGTGGGGGGGTATTTTCCCGACTCCCCTCTTGAAAACTCGTCGTTTGATACCCCGCACGACGGTATCAGGGCGAAAATTTTCTTCTTCGGAAAAACGCTTTTCCGCCCGTATCTCTCTGGATGTTGCGAAAATCGCTTTTCCGGCGATGGTTTTCGATGTGAAAATTCACCCCGCAACTTTCTTCCAAACACCCGGGAGCTCTACCTCCGCTCCTTGGCCGGGAAAATCGCGGAAAACCACTTTTCGCGGGGGTTTTCCGGGGCTGGGTGGCGGGTGGGTGGTGCTAGGGGGGGGAAACCGCGTTTCCCCCACTCCTCTTTCCGAGACGCGTCGTTAGACACCCCACACGATGGTATTGGGCCGAAAATGTCACACACACACAAATCTCACACACACGTAAAGAGCGGTGAAATTTCGTCCGGGAGTGCCCCTCCGGGAGCGCTAGCGCTCCAGCAGGGGGGTGATTCGTCCGGAAGTTTTTTTCCTCGCTCTTTTTCACACACACGCCGCCATTTTCGACGAGCACGTGGTTTTCTTTGTTCGCTAATAACTCACTGAGTTTTCGTCCGATTGACACGAAATTTTCAACACTTATTTTTTACTGCAGAACGCAACTTTTAAAACACCTTCCAGCCGGATCGGTCCGCAATGTTCGGAGTTATACAGGTGTGAAATTTCACCACAAAAACACCTGCCGTTCCGCGAACTCCATCAATTTGGCCAATGTTTCTTCACCAAAAGGTGTGGCCTGGTGAGGCCCACAAAGTGTCACTATCACTTTTCCGATATCTTCACTCTTTCGCACAATATATCACAAAAACCGTTCTTTCTAATAGCGCCCACAAGGGGGGGCGTGGGGCCACCAAATTCACAGGGGGGGTTCCGGAGGGTACCTCCAACTTTACTGCAAACTTTCGCACCGGTCAAACGCAAATTGCGGCACTTTTGCTCTGAAACACGGAGGAGCGTGGATTTGCGTCTGCTCTCTCTGGAGGCTCGCACCAGACTACAGGGATAACTGGCTTGTGGCCGCCAAGCGTTCATAGCGACGTGGCTTTTTGATCCTTCGATGTCGGCTCTTCCTATCATTGTGAAGCAAAATTCACCAAGCGTAGGATTGTTCACCCTTTCAAGGGAACGTGAGCTGGGTTTAGACCGTCGTGAGACAGGTTAGTTTTACCCTACTGGTGTGTGCTGTTTGCCGCTATCTTAACGGAATTCCTGTGCAGTACGAGAGGAACCACAGGTACGGACCACTGGCTCAATACTAGTTCGACCGGACTTTGGTATGACGCTACGTCCGCTGGATTATGCCTGAACGCCTCTAAGGTCGTATCCAATCCGAGCTGATAGCGCTTCTCAAACCCATTAGGTGATCGGAAGCTAGCGGGCTTAACAACCCTCCGAGATCCGTCGGTGCTGCCCCGCGCACACTGACGTCTCATCCCCGCTATAGCACTAGACTGAGCCGCAACGGGCGGGAGCACGCTGCACGTGGAAGTACCTTACCACAGGGAACCCTGGTGGCTGTGTTTCCGTCGACCGTGGATACAACTAGTTTCGACACCTTCGACCGCCCGCAAACGACGGGACTACAGGCTGGGAGCTGCGAGTTGTAGAGATGCGTTCGCATCGATCCTCTCAGGCGACCCATGCTTGCTGGTGCTCGCGTTCACTTTGGGAATGGAGTGTTCGCGAGAGTGATTGTTGTGTTGTGTGTGTACAGTTGGTGCTTGCGTGCACTCCCATAGTGGAGTGTTCGCGAGCTTAAAACGCTAAGTCCCGATTAATACTCTCCTCGCAACATTATGTGCGTGGCTCCACGCCAAGTGGGATTAGCGGTGCGAAACGCGATTGGTAAAGTCGATGGTGATGTGCGTACCAACAGGCGATTTGTTAAGTCAAATGCGATCTGTGGTGCAACAGGCGATGTGTGTTTATTATCTGGTGCTGTTGGAAGTCAATACGATTTGACTTTCAAAAATTTTTCTAAGTCCCGATTTTTTTTCTCGTCGAGTAACTACAATGCACTATTTCTATCGCAGCGGACTTGCGGTTCATGGCCTAAATGATCGCGAACGAACACGTATTCGCAAAAAAATTTTTGTATGAAAAAGTCACCACTCGGGTACCTCCATACAAAAGTACCAAGTTCGGGTCGAGTGGTCGATGGACGTCGAAGGTGAAAATTTTTCATCATCGAAAATTTTTTCCAAAGTTGATGCAATTGGGCCCTAGAGTATGAAAAGTGAAACCACGGTTCGATTTGAGAAATAAAAATTTTTGTATGAAAAAGTCACCACTCGGGTACCTCCATACAAAAGTACCAAGTTCGGGTCGAGTGGTCGATGGACGTCGAAGGTGAAAATTTTTCATCATCGAAAATTTTTTCCAAAGTTGAAGCAAATGGGCCCTAGAGTATGAAAAGTGAAACCACGGATCGATTTGAGAAATAAAAATTTTTGTATGAGAAAGTCACCACTTGGGTACCTCCATACAAAAGTACCAAGTTCGGGTCGAGTGGTCGATGGACGTCGAAGGTGAAAATTTTTCATCATCGAAATTTTTTTCCAAAGTTGAAGCAAATGAGCCCTAGAGTATGAAAAGTGAAACCACGGATCGATTTGAGAAATAAAAATTTTTTGTATGGGAGGGCCCCTGCTAGAACATTTTTCCCAAGTGCGACCATTTTACCCAGTGAGTCAAAAAAAAATTTTTTTCACGGTGACTCAAAACTTCAATATTAGACTCCCCTGAGTATGAAAAGTGAAACGAAAATCATTTTTGAGAAGAAAAAATTTTTGTATGGGAGGGCCCCTGCTAGAACATTTTTACCAAGTGCGACCATTTTACCCGGTGAGTCAAAAAAAAATTTTTGTATGGGAGGGCCCCTGCTAGAACATTTTTCCCAAGTGCGTCGATTTTGGGTCGCCGACACAAGCTCGGGTCAAAAAAATTTTTTTTTCACGGTGACTCAAAACATCAATTTTAGACTCCCCTGAGTATGAAAAGTGAAACGAAAATCATTTTTGAGAAGAAAAAATTTTTGTATGGGAGGGCCCCTGCTAGAACATATTTCCCAAGTGCGTCGATTTTGGGTCGCCGACGCAAGCTCGGGTCAAAAAAATTTTTTTTCACCGTGACTCAAAACATCAATTTTAGACTCCCCTGAGTATGAAAAGTGAAACGAAAATCATTTTTGAGAAGAAAAAATTTTTGTATGGGAGGGCCCCTGCTAGAACATTTTTCCCAAGTGCGTCGATTTTGGGTCGCCGACACAAGCTCGGGTCAAAAAAATTTTTTTTTCACGGTGACTCAAAACATCAATTTTAGACTCCCCTGAGTATGAAAAGTGAAACGAAAATCATTTTTGAGAAGAAAAAATTTTTGTATGGGAGGGCCCCTGCTAGAACATTTTTACCAAGTGCGACCATTTTACCCGGTGAGTCAAAAAAAAATTTTTGTATGGGAGGGCCCCTGCTAGAACATATTTCCCAAGTGCGTCGATTTTGGGTCGCCGACACAAGCTCGGGTCAAAAAAATTTTTTTTTCACGGTGACTCAAAACATCAATTTTAGACTCCCCTGAGTATGAAAAGTGAAACGAAAATCATTTTTGAGAAGAAAAAATTTTTGTATGGGAGGGCCCCTGCTAGAACATATTTCCCAAGTGCGTCGATTTTGGGTCGCCGACACAAGCTCGGGTCAAAAAAATTTTTTTTTCACGGTGACTCAAAACATCAATTTTAGACTCCCCTGAGTATGAAAAGTGAAACGAAAATCATTTTTGAGAAGAAAAAATTTTTGTATGGGAGGGCCCCTGCTAGAACATATTTCCCAAGTGCGTCGATTTTGGGTCGCCGACACAAGCTCGGGTCAAAAAAATTTTTTTTTCACGGTGACTCAAAACATCAATTTTAGACTCCCCTGAGTATGAAAAGTGAAACGAAAATCATTTTTGAGAAGAAAAAATTTTTGTATGGGAGGGCCCCTGCTAGAACATTTTTCCCAAGTGCGTCGATTTTGGGTCGCCGACACAAGCTCGGGTCAAAAAAATTTTTTTTTCACGGTGACTCAAAACATCAATTTTAGACTCCCCTGAGTATGAAAAGTGAAACGAAAATCATTTTTGAGAAGAAAAAATTTTTGTATGGGAGGGCCCCTGCTAGAACATTTTTCCCAAGTGCGTCGATTTTGGGTCGCCGACACAAGCTCGGGTCAAAAAATTTTTTTTTTCACGGTGACTCAAAACATCAATTTTAGACTCCCCTGAGTATGAAAAGTGAAACGAAAATCATTTTTGAGAAGAAAAAATTTTTGTATGGGAGGGCCCCTGCTAGAACATTTTTCCCAAGTGAGTCGATTTTTGGGTCGCGACACAAGCTCGGGTCAAAAAAAATTTTTTTTTCATGGTGACTCAAAACATCAATTTTAGACTCCCCTGAGTATGAAAAGTGAAACGAAAATCATTTTTGAGAAGAAAAAAATTTGTATGGGAGGGCCCCTGCTAGAACATTTTTCCCAAGTAAATTCGATTTTACCCGGTGAGTCAAAAAATTTTGAAAAAAATATTTTGCCAAAATCGTGTTCATTGCCTATTATAAGGGACCAGGTCAGCTCACACGCATTTTTGGAGACCATATGGAAAGTGCGTCTGGGATTGCGGAAATTAAGTTTAGAGTGTTAAATGATGGTTTCGCAATCCCGAAAGGCTCAAAAT
>NW_026453531.1:52500-60000 GCF_943734755.1 Anopheles moucheti
CTCCTGGGCCGAGGTGGTGCGCCGTAAGCCGCCACGCCAACAGTCGGCTCAGCAGCAACAGCAGCAGTGGCCGCAGCAACGTCCGCAGCAACAGCAGCATCGTCCGCAGCAGACGAACGGACAGCGCGTGGCCGGACAGAACCAGCAACAGTGGCAGTTGAAGGGCCAGCTGTTGCACAAGCAGAGCCAGCAGCAGCCTCGTAATATGCCAGCAGTGGCAAAGAAGTCACGCAAGCGGCCTGACTCAATAGAGGTGACGCCAGCGGAGGGTGTCAGCTACCTGGATATGTACAAGGTCATCCGTACAAGCGCCCAGCTCGACGGCCTACAGGACAAAATTGGCGTCGGAAAGCGGACGCCGAAGGACACTTTGCGGCTTCCGCTCAGCCGGGACGTCGATAGCGCGGAATTATGCCAACGCATCCGCGTGGCCATCGGGGACAAGGGAGCGGCGATCGTCCGCACTGAGATGGCCCAGGTCCTGGTCACTAACATAGACTCCCTGGCGAATGAGGACCAGCTGCGTCAGGCAATGCTGACGGCGCTGGGGAAGGAGCACGTTGAGGCCGCCATCGATATGTGGGCGCGACGGGATGGCACGAACCGTGCCCGCGTCACCATGCCACGGTCGGACGCGGAGCATCTGGCCGGGAAGCGCCTGCTCCTAGGTTACACCTCGTGCTGGGTGTGGGAGGTCCCGAAAGCGTCGCTGGCGGAGAAGCGGTGCTTCCGGTGCCTGGAGCGTGGCCACTTCGCCGGGCAGTGCTCGGGCGAGGACCGCAGCAAGATATGCATCCGGTGTGGCGCGGAAGGCCACAAGGCGGTTACTTGTATCGGCCAAGTCCGATGTCTAAAGTGTGGCGGCCCGCACCCGATTGCCTCCGCCCTGTGCAAAAATACGGCCCGACGATGATTGAGGTGCTCCAGATCAACATCGGCAAGAGCAGGAGCGCCCAAGATCTTGCGCTCCAGCGTATGAGGGAGGAAGCAGCAGACGTTATGCTCGTGACGGAGCTATACGCAGTGCCGGCCAACAACGGCAATTGGGCGTCTGATGAGCAACTCAAGGCCGCGATTGTCACCAGCGGCCAACGGTTCCCCATCCAGCGGGTGAGGAGTGTACAGCATCCAGGCATAGTGGCAGCAGATGTAGCAGGTATAGTCTTTATCTGCTGCTACATTCCGCCATCTGTCGGGCTCCCGGACTTCGAGCGGCAGATGGACCGGCTGGAGGTTCTGGCGAGAGGTCACCCCCACGTCGTCCTGGCCGGTGACTTCAACGCGTGGCACGGGGCCTGGGGGAGCGAGCGTGCCAACCTTAAGGGTGAGGCGCTCCTCCAGACGGCAACGAGCATCGGGTTGGAGGTGCTCAACCGCGGAACGGAGCCGACTTTCCTGGGAAACGGTGTGGCCCGGCCCAGCAGGGTGGACGTCGCCTTCGCGAGTCCATCGCTCTGCCGACCGGATGGAGTAGCGGAGGTCATCAGCTCCTGGAGGACGCTAGACCGCTACTCTTATAGCGACCACCGCTATATCCGGTTTGCGGTCGGGCAACAGCCTCGTGCTGGCCAGCGGCCCGGACGGGGCATCCTGCGGCTGGAAGGCGTCGGAGTACGGGAGGCGGGTGTTCGCTGGCGAACTCGCCAGTTTTGCCCCCGTACTTTCGAAATGGCACTCGAGGCGACCCGTTTTGCCGATCGGGTGACCGATGCGGCAAGCCTGGGGATGGTGCTCGCAGAGGCCTGCGATGCCACCATGGCAAGGATCGGCCACTCTCAGCAGAGAAAGAGCGCGAATGTGTACTGGTGGACTCCGGCCATTGAGGAGCTGACCGAGCGCTGCCGGTTGGCCCGGGAAAGGCAGAGCACGGCCTTGGACGAGACATCTGTCGAGTTGGCATCGCAGGAGCACCAGGAGGCGCGTGCTGCCTTAAGGACGGCAATTAAGGCCAGCAAGCAGCGCCAGTTCGATGAGTGGCTGCAGGCCCTAGCCGCGGACGAGACGGGACAGTGGTTCCGGCAGGTCCTTCTGCGGTTTCGGGGCAGCTGGACGGCGCGTGAACGCGATCCAGCGGTGTTGCAGCGGATCGTCGAGGAGCTGTTTCCGGAGCATCCCCCGGTCGAGTGGCCGGACGTCGCGCCTTCGGAAGGGGACACTCCGGTCCGTCCGATCAGCTGCGCGGAGCTCCAGGCGATAGCGAGCGAGCTGCATCCGCGGAAAGCGCCTGGCCTGGATGGAGTGCCAAATGCTGCGGTGACGGTTGCCATCCGCAAGCATCCAGAGTCCTTCGTCGGGGTCTTCCAGAGCTGCCTGGACACGGGCGTCATTCCACGCGAGTGGAAGAGGCAAAAGCTGGTGCTGTTGCCTAAACCAGGTAAGCCACCGGGCGAAGCGTCGTCCTGTCGCCCGATCTGCCTGATCGACAACCCAGCAAAGGTGTTCGAGCGGACGGCACTCGACAGGCTTAATGAGCACCTCGAGGATCCGGAGTCGCCTCAGCTAGCGGAGAACCAGTTCGGATTCCGGAGACAGCGAAGCACCCTGCAGGCGATCCAGCTGGTGGTGGAGGCAGGCGAGCGCGCGATGTCCTTCGGCAGGACGAACCAGCGGGACAGGCGCTGCCTGCTGGTTGTGGCGTTGGATGTTAAGAACGCCTTCAACACTGCCAGCTGGCAGGCGATTGCGATGGCCCTGCGCGAGAAAGGGGTCCCAGCGCAGCTGCAACTCCTTCTCCGCGACTACTTTACCGACAGGGAGCTGGTGTACGACACCCATGACGGCCCGGTGTCACGTCGGGTAACGGCAGGCGTTCCACAGGGGTCAATCCTTGGCCCGACTCTGTGGAACGTCATGTACGACGGCGTTCTGCGAATCCAGCTCCCTGAAGGGGCCACCATCGTCGGTTTTGCTGACGACATCGCCATCCTGGCCGAGGGCCGCACACCGGAGGAGTCGGCGACGGTTGCCGAGACAGCGATTGAGGCGGTGATGGGGTGGCTTGAGGCACGTCATCTCAGTCTCGCCCCCCACAAGACCGAGGCGGTGCTCATTTCGAGTCTGAGACGAGGACGACTGGAGGTTCCGGTACGCGTCGGTGAAGTGACCTGCACCACTGGGAGATCGATGCGCTATCTGGGGGTCCAGCTTCATGAGAAGCTATCGTGGAAACCGCACGTGGAAGCGGCCGCGGACAAGGCCCTCCGTGCGGTGGCGGTCGTCACCTCGGTGATGCGAAACCACAGCGGCCCGCAGGTGGCCAAGCGGCGATTGCTGGCAGGAGTTGCGGAGTCTGTCATTCGGTACGCCTCGCCCATCTGGGCTAAGGCGACCGATATGCAGTGGTGCCGCAGACGACTGGCCCAGGTGCAGAAGCCGCTGGCACGCGGGGTGTCGAGCTCGTTCCGCTCGGTGTCCTATGAGGTGTCGGTGGTGATGGCCGGTCTTGTACCCTACCGTCTAATTATCCAAGAGGACGCAAGGTGCCACAGCAGGCTGTCGGCTGAACCTGGCATCAGCAGGAAGGAGGCTCGAGCAATGGAGCGAGCGGCCACGATGATAGAGTGGCAGAACGCGTGGGACCGTGCGGCGGCAACACCATCGGCCAGCCGCTATCAGACGTGGGCACACAGCCTGATTCCCGACCTGCACCGGTGGACGGGACGTAAGCACGGGAAGGTGGACTTCCACCTTTCGCAGGTGCTCTCCGGACATGGATTTTTCCGAGAGTACCTGCATGTCTGCGGCTTCGCTTCGTCCCCGGAGTGTCCACGGTGCGTAGGGTCGGTGGAGTCGGTGGCCCACGTCTTGTTCGAGTGCCCCGTGTTCGAGGAGATCCGACGTGAGCTGTTGGGCTGGGGGACTTCCGAATCGGTCCAGCTCAGCAACATGGCCGAGAAGCTGCTGGAGAGTGCGGAGTGGTGGGACCGCATTCAAAGGGCAGCGAAAAACATCACCACCGTGCTGCAACAGCTGTGGCGCGATGAGGAGGCCCTCGCCAGCGGTCGAGCGGAAGCGGCTTTCGCCGAGGACGAGGAAGTGGTCCTCGAAAGTGTGGCCGCACTCTTCGGCGAGGAAGTGGAAGACGTCTTCGTAGAAGACATCACGAGACGGGTAAATGAAACGCGAGCAGCGCGTCAACGGTCTGCCCGCAACAGACGGCTTCGCGGCAGGGCGGAGGATCGGGCACGTGTGCGACTGGCTGCGGACGTCGCAGCAGCACTGGCCGCTCGGGATGACGAGGTACTGCGGGCGGCAGTAGAGGCGGAGCGAGCAGGCCTAGCTCCTCCTCCAATTCCCCGAAGAAGTAGGGGAGAACCACCTTCCCCTGAGACGATCAGAGTTCGCCATGAGAGGCGACTGTTTATGCAGCGAATGTGGAGAGCGCGGGTCCAACGGGAGGGCCCTTCGACAACGCGCCGTCGTCGGACCGCGCCTACGGAGGCGGATCTAATCCGGTCTCGGCGGAATAGACGAGAGAATGAAAGAAGACGTCGAGCTGCAGGTCGGCGATGGACAGCTGCGGAGGAGGCTTCCGCCAGCGAGGCGGAATGGTCCGATCGCTAGATTGCGAGCTAGCTTGAGAGCCTAAAATGTTAAAATACGAGCGAGTCATGCGGACTCAGTTAGCGTACGCTTTCAATATGCGGGTAAAGGAAAGAGCAATTTAATAAAGAGATTGGGTAGGGACATCCGAAAGGGTTCATAATGACGCACGACAAATCCCTGGCGGGCGACGTCGTTCGTCAAGAGCGTGGGTTTACGCTATTGTTTTTAGAACATAATGTTTATGAACAATAAAACCTGCAATTGTTTAAAAAAAAAAAAAAAACGAAGTGGAGCTTGCGGCTTAATTTGACTCAACACGGGAAAATTTACCAGGTCCGAACTTATCGAGGTAAGACAGATTGAGAGCTCTTTCTCAAATTTAAGGGTAGTGGTGCATGGCCGTTCTTAGTTCGTGGAATGATTTGTCTGGTTAATTCCGATAACGAACGCGACTCAAACAAGCTAACTAGAACGCTGTCAGCAGTGCACCTCCGGGCGCACCTGACGTCAAGGCCGGCGGCCCCTTCACGGGCGGTCGTCGGCCACGTTTGCCCTGCTTAGCGGGACAACTTGTGTTTAGCAAGGTGAGAATGAGCGATAACAGGTCCGTGATGCCCTTAGATGTTCTGGGCTGCACGCGTGCTACAATGTGAGCAGCAGCGTGTTCTCGCCAATTGGCGCCCCCATTCCGAGAGGAACGGGAAATCACCCAAATGCTCATTTAGTTGGGATTGGGGACTGCAACGGTCCCCATGAACCTGGAATTTCTAGTAAGTGCTAGTCATTAGCTAGCGCTGATTACGTCCCTGCCCTTTGTACACACCGCCCGTCGCTACTACCGATGGATTATTTAGTGAGGTCTCTGGAGGCACACCTTCCGCGGTTCCTTCGTGAGCTGCAGCTGGCATGGCCGAAGTTGACCGAACTTGATGATTTAGAGGAAGTAAAAGTCGTAACAAGGTTTCCGTAGGTGAACCTGCGGAAGGATCATTACCGATCAATACATATATGTTGTTGTGTGAGTTGGTTAGAGAGATAGAGAAACACGGTATCAGCAGAACAAACTGCTATGTTACCTTTTGGGGGCCGCGCACGCCAATTAGACCCGCGAGAGAGGTGTGTCTATACTACGATATTGAGCGTGCGCGACCGTAGGCCAGTGGCCTTCGTACCTGTGCGCACACTCCCAATGGCAGCCATCGAACGCGTAAAGTGTGTGACACATGGGCGAAGGTAAAGACCCACTAGAACATATTTAAACACTGGCCTCGAGCGAGAGAGAACCTAATCAAGAGAACGAAAGTTGTGCAAGATCGCGCCGATGCCGCCCACATCGCGCGTCGATCAATGGGAAGGAAGACCAATGGTCATCCTTGTCCACCCTGGACGGCTTCGAAGGAACCGAGAGGTGCACGGTTACGCTGTCCGGGGACTTAAGTTGTGAGAGATGCACCTAGCGCATAACGAAAACATAGGAGACAGTTGAACATACCAAAACCCTAGGCAGGGGATCACTCGGCTCATGGATCGATGAAGACCGCAGCTAAATGCGCGTCAGAATGTGAACTGCAGGACACATGAACACCGACACGTTGAACGCATATGGCGCATCGGACGTTTAAACCCGACCGATGCACACATTCTTGAGTGCCTACCAATTCTTGTTACACACTATTCCAAAACTACAGGACGCCCGCGTACCAGCGGCACGCCTGGGCGAGCAGCACGCCCGGGAGTGTGTCGCAGGCTTGAACACACGCGTTTGGCGCACTGTGCATCATGGCGTGCTCGGACCCCCTCCGCGGGGGACCTTGGGCGCTGAAATGGTAAGGCGGTACAGTTGGCCCAGTGGGTGCGTGTCGTGTCGCACGGTTCGAACTTCGGCTATAAGACAACCTGGGAGCACCGGAAGCCCTTGAACACCTGGCTTGCCGTCTGTTGCCGGGACCCGCCGTCTGGCCGAGTCGTGTAACGCGTGCGGTACGCCCACCCGCTGGATACAAGCGAACAAGTGCGTGCTACTATTTACCATTCGGGAAAAATCCAACGTAGGCCTCAAGTGATGTGTGAGAACCCCCAGAATTTAAGCATATTAATAAGGGGAGGACAAGAAACCAACAGGGATTCCCTGAGTAGCTGCGAGCGAAACGGGATAAGCTCAGCACGTAGGGACGGCGCGTACCTCGCGTCTGTCCGATTCCGTGTACTGGACCGGTCCGTTATCTACCACTTACGGTGCAAACAGTTCAAGTTCAACTTGAAGGTGGCCCATTATCCCACAGAGGGTGATAGGCCCGTCGAACGGCACGAAAAGTGAGGTGGTAGACGGTCGGCTCCATGGAGTCGTGTTGCTTGATAGTGCAGCACTAAGTGGGAGGTAAACTCCTTCTAAAGCTAAATACCGCCATGAGACCGATAGAAAACAAGTACCGTGAGGGAAAGTTGAAAAGCACTCTGAATAGAGAGTCAAATAGTACGTGAAACTGCCTAGGGGACGCAAACCTGTTGAGCTCAATGATCCGGGCGGCGATATTCAGCGGTGGTTGGCCCTCGCCGGGTCGGCTGCCGTGCACTTATCGGTCCGCAGTAACGGACATCGCGATCCATTACAAGTGTGAGTTTATTGTTCCGGCAACGGCCCCTGGCTCGTGGTTGGCGGCTCTTTAGTACGGGTGGCTCGGCGGCCTCCCCGAGCGAGAGTCTCCGCGCCTTTCACACCGAGAGGCGCAGGGCCCGACCGAGCATTTGGTGTGCCGCTGGAAGCGTGATGGATTGGTTAGAGCGGGGTCGAGAGGGCAGGTTCTCAAGCCGGAGACCTTCGAAGCACTCACCCCCGATCTGTGATGACGCATTATGCATTGAGATACCCTCGGGACCCGTCTTGAAACACGGACCAAGAAGTCTATCTTGCGCGCAAGCCAATGGGTATTGGCGGTCCTACCCCGGGCCGCTGGA